>NC_043988.1:14240957-14455957 GCF_902150065.1 Myripristis murdjan | reverse complement strand
TTACAGCAAGAAGTCCATAAATTATGACAGGTATTAGAAATAGTTGTATGCATGAATGAATTTTTATCGTTTATACAGTAGGACTGCATCTCTGTCAGTGTCGGGGCTTCAGAAACTGCACTGTCCTCCTGAAGTTGCCACCCTGGAGTGTGTGTTTTAATACTGAACCTTTTCCAAGTTAATTAACGTCCTAACTTTATTGTAACATCAAATTCTGACACTCTGGAAAATCACATCTTTTTTTTTTTTTTAAGTTGATTCAACAGTGCATCATTTCAGTTCACCTTTAATGTCCCGAAAGGAGGGAAACTTGACTTGCAGCATTGCTCAACAAAAACCACACAATCACAATCACCTTTAATTTCAGCTGCAGAAGCTCCTTTACCTCCGTCTAATTTGGTGGCGTTTGCAATCCTTGGGCTTGTGCTAGAGTAGTCTGCACATGGCACAGCAGCCCTTACATAGCGTTTAGGGGGTGTTACCTTATACTAATAACAAATCCTCAGACACATGCCTCCAGTTTACCAACAGGTGGGATTCATCATGCAGCACACCTGGGTAAGAGCAGATTTGGATGGCTAAATGGTTTAGTGCATATCTGAAGTTGACTTATTTTCTCTCCTAGCAGAAAAATAAGAGAAAATGATATTTAAGGGAATGTTGCTGCATATGCCCCATTCAGTTTAGGACACCTGAGACTACAAATTGGTTACCGAGACTTAATATAGCAGATCTGAGACTTACTTGACTCTTGAGTGATTGTTAAGCATGTGGCCATGTGAGTCTAGATTGGTGATTTTGTACCAAATAGACTGAGACCGGTAAAAATTCAGCTTGCTTTAGGACAGACTTTACTTTCTGCACAACATGTATTTGGGTTTGCTGTCTGTGATGGATGCTCTGTTCCCTTTCAAATGGTCGTTTCACCGACACATATTCTCTCACTGTAAACTAAGCAACATCTTCAGCACTCTGGTGGAAATACAAGCACAGTGCGTGACGCCTACCTTGTCTCTCAGTTTTGTTCCCTCACTTCGATGGGATGTAATGATGAATCCATCTAAGGGTAGAAACCAAGAGGCACCAAGTCTAGTAAACTGTCTCGCGTGCAGTAACTCATTTATGAGCGCTATCTGGGAGATACAAATCTATATCTCAAGCACACTAAACCAGACTACATCTATAGCAAGTGTGCCACAACATCAGGCTGCAGTCAGATGCATTTTCATCAGACATTTTTGGAAGGGGATGAGGAATCATAAGGCATATGAGATTGCTAAACGCTATGGCTAAACGCTTCGGTAATGCGCTGACTTTATCACAGACAGTATATTTGACGCGGTTGCTACATTAACGTTAGAGTTTAATACGCCTTTTTGGCTGCCATAGAGCACGTATTAATGTGTTCGATTTAAAAGAATAAGAAATAACGACAGGTAACATTACATGACATCTTATTATTTCCGGTACCGAGAGCGTCCGTGACAACCACCCGGAAGTAAACATAGGAAAATTTCCGTTTGTTGGAAGAGCCCAACTGAAAACAAAAATGGGGGAATCGATAACTTACTGACGAATTCGTACTAATTTGTTTGAACACCGGATGCTCTGTTAGATAGTGGATTGATTCAAAGATTCCTAACTTCGTTTTGTTTTCAAAAAAAAATCGGCTCAAGGTTGCTGCCGTCGACAACAAATATCCATATATGTCTCGTCTCCCTCCCCGGCGGTAAGGGAACACAGCTTCCTCAGTGTATACACTTAAGTCTTTTTGCTGTCAACTTTTTGCGGTTAGGCGGGCAAGGCTTGTTGGATGAGAAAGAACGGGGAAATTTTGCAAATGCCGCGTAGCAAATGTGTCGTTTACTTTTGTTAATAAAGTGAATAGCCAAACAAGTCGGAACTGGGCTGATAATGCTACTGGCTGTTGTTGTCAACGTCCGAATTGTATCCCACCAGCAGCAGCACATAGTCCGGACACTGTCATCAAATGCGTGAGACAGGTAGATGTCAACCAGTTGTATTTGTTGTGGTAGCCAGGTTAGGGGGGAAATGTAGCCAGGTGAACAGGAATAAGAAACTTTTCCTTTTAATCCGCCATAAGCGAGACTTTGGAGAAGCTAGAGCCTCCCAGTGCCAGACCTACAGTATTGTTTTGCTTGCGAGCCTTTATTAGTGTCCTTCATAGTACATGTGGCCTCTTGCAAATGAAACGCCGCAGCATAATATGCAAATGTACCAGGGCAAAACGTGAGACTTGGCACATGGCACTCGTCCAGTTCCTCCACTGCTGTTATGCTGTGGTTAATAAAAAAAAAAAAAAAATGCATGTCATGCAGCCAAACAAGAATTCCAACATTATTCTCATAGATTAATTCTATGAACCCGCCACTGCCTGGCTCCCAGACGTTTAGACTCACTTTTGCCACATCTGTCTCTGCTTCACTTCCCTCTGTAGGATGGCGAGCTTCACATATGTGTTTCAAATCTCTGGGATCAAAACTCGCACGAAGAAGAGGAAGTTGGTCCATGGCATCCAGCGTTTGGGTGGGGAATACATTGGTGGCTCAGTGAGTAGAGTGCAGTTTTGTACATAAAACAGCAGATGGATTTTAGGGGTTTTGTGCAGCCTCTGAAATATTTAGTCAAACATAACATCTGCGGACTGTATGGTGGCCTGTCATCTTTTTTTTCATAGCCAACCTATCAGCCTTACCCTGACCTTATCCTCTCAAAACTTTTGAATCTGTTCTCTGTGAAATACTACATCAGACACTTTTGTGAAAGGCATTCAGGCATGGTTCATGAATGTTAAAATATATTGATTTTACAGTGAATGTGCTGGTATTTTAGGTCCCTTATTAAATGGCTGCTTCCATAATAGGAACATAGCACAGATATATGATGTAGGTCTTGGTCTTTATAAGAACAAAGTAGGGAAATATACAATGTGACTGTCATGTGGACAGATTTATCCAGAGAAAGACAAACCACCAGGAACTGATATGAAGAATCAGCCTCATTTGCTTCTGATACTTGACTATATATATATATATATATATATATATATATATGTATGTATGTATATATATATATATATATATATGTATATATATATATATATATATATATATATATATATATATATTTTTTTTTTTTTTTTTTTTTTTTTTTTTTTTTTTTTTTTTCCTCATGCAGCCAAGTAAGGCTGCATGACATATACATTGCTTTAACTTGCTTCAGTAGTCTAGCAGGGATCAGCAGTTCTACACACTTCTAAACCTTTCCCTCACCTCTGGCAGGTGAGGATGTTTCCAAAATGAAATACCAATGATGTCTGCTCTTAAAAAAATGATTGCTGATATGTAAGGAAAGTACAGTATGTGTTTTTAAGGTTATGAGTCATTTTAACTCTTACAAGTATGTTTTTTTAATAAAATATAACATAAACCTACACTTTTTAGATATTTACTGCAGACGTTTGGGTTTCTAATATAGGTGTATAGTGTTTGCACTGTCATTTCATTCATATAGGATTTTGAAAAGGAAGGCTAGTTTTGTGTTGACGGAAACCTTTGATATAAACAACACTGACTCTGTTGCACTCAAATTTTAAATCTGCAGTGTCTCCTGCAGGAATATTTCTATAACATATGAACACAGCCCTGGTTATTATTGTGTATTTCTGTTGTGTCCCTGCCTTTTATTATTGTGTGTTTCCATTTTGTGGATGGTGCGTTTCACCGTTCATACTGATGCAATGGTTTTCTTCCAGGTCTTTCAGAGCGCTGTCACCCATCTTATAGTCCCTCAAGTCTTGTCTAGTGAGAAGTTTTTGGCAGCCTGTGCCGCAGGTCAGAGATGATGATTGTAACAATGCTGATGAATATTTAACAACACAATCAAAGTTTCATTTTGCCAAATCATATTAAGATCATTTGTCTGACAAACCTTTTATGTCACATTTTAGCTGTCCCAGCAGCAGAAGTTCACAATTTACATTGATGTTTTTTTTTTTTTTTTTTTTTTTTTTTTTATATATATATATCTTGTTGCTTGCCCTTTCCTCCTACCAGGAAAGTGGGTTGTGACTCCAGACTATGTGTTGGACAGCGTTAGGAATGGCTCATGGCTTGAAGAGAGACCTTATGAAGTGGCCATTTCCCCAGATAAGGATAAAATCTTCTACCCCGTCAGGCAGTGGAGGGAGAAGATAGCTCGCGGGAGCCTGACAGGGGCCTTCCAGGGATGGCGGGTTCTTCTCATGGTCCAGGACCGCTCCCGTAGGGCCATGTTCAAACGGTACACTGGCATGCAAAAATGCTTTTCACCCATATTGGTATAGAGTTAAAGTCCCCTGACTTTACATTTGTTTTCCACTTTGAAACGCATCATCCAGTTATAATTCAAATGTAATTAAAAGTGTCAGCGACCAAGAACATTTACAAAACATCTTTCATACCAAATGCAATAACTCTGCTAAGCTCAAACACCATTCTTACTTGAACTTTGCCCACTATAGCTTTCTGTAGAGTGCATGATGTTTTTATTTTTGTGTGTATTGTGATTTTGTGTGATATGTTTTAACCAACTTGTTAAGCCAAAGGCAAATTTCCACATTTGTGGACTATAAAGTATATCTTATCACACCTTTTAAATGACTGAGCCATGCTTTTCTATTTTCCAGGCTCTTAAAAGCAGGCAGGGCCAAAGTGTACCGCTGCCCTCTTCCCCCTCATGTGGCCATCACTCATGTCATGGCCAAACCTGTCACAGAGAACTACAAGACCCACAATGCACCCTGCTACCCTGTCACCCACATTGTCCAGCACCTTTTCGGGGTAAGAGATCAATCATTTCATATTAACATGATAGGATTTAAAACAGCAGTGATTGCGTCGATGTTATGGTCTGAATTGCTGACTGGACTTTATCACAGTTTCCTTATCACTTTTTTAAAATTTTATTTAATATGTGTTGTTTTAAAGGAACACTTTTTTTTTCAACCAGCGTTGTATGATTACAGTGTAAGTAGTATATGCAAATGAACAATGATTAACTTCCCTCCATGTTGCCTGCTCCCCAAGCTCCCTGCTCATTTGCTGGCAAACGCACAAAAAGCATCATCTTGCTCTAGGGCCGTTCTTCGAACTGCATTTTGTACTTCTGCATTTTTTTGTATGCCTGTGCCCGCCTCCACAGACAGTCAGATCAGGAGAACACGCCATTTTCTTTGAGCCCTTGCACCTGGGAACAATGCAAGTCGACACCATTGTGACTAAAAGGTTTTTTTTTAACAAACTGATGTTGTCTAAGACAATTACAATTATAGTTCACATTTAGCAGACGCTTTTATCTAAAGCGACGTACATATGAGATTTTTATACACCAGCAGGCAAAGAGCAATTTAACATCAAATTCCAAGAAAGCTCCGATTCTGCTTTTTTTTTTTACACAGTCCATTAGGTGCGCAGGTGTTCCCGAAGAGCTGGGTGTTGAGCCCTCTCTTAAAGACTGAGAGGGACTCTGCGGATCGAATGGAGTTTGGTAGCTCGTTCCACCACCAAGGAACCACAGAGGAGAAGAGTCTAGCTAGTGATTTAAGAGAACTTTTCCCTACTCCAGCAAGCTGATATATGGAAACTGGCTTCATCACCTTGTTGCCTTACAAGGCAATGAGCCCAGTGCATTCTGGTTGTTGTAGGTTTTCTAAGCTTGGAGCAGCCCTTTCTCTGTTTTCTCTGGTCATGTAGCATGCACCGATTTCTAACCCAAGCATACAGATTTGGGTCTTTTTTTTTTTCTTTTTTTTTTTAAACTGTGACACAAGTGACACACTCTCCCCCAGGTGCAGTCACTTTGGGTTAATGAACTGAGGGTTGGCCACAGTCACTGTTTGGTTATTTTGCCTGTTGGCTGTAAGATGTGTGTGTCCTTTAAGTCTAACTTTTTTGAGATGTTAACATTATTTAGTTGTATTTTGGTAACACTGTATTAATGTGTTAGTTTGGTTAGTTAGTAAAAAGTATAAATACTCTTATGAGTGGAGTTAATATGTTATTCAAGATATATTGTTTCTGTATTAAATTAGTATGATTTGGAAGTGGTATTGATTTTGCTCTCAGTGTTAAAAGCAAAAACCACAGATACTCCAGTCAAGCAGGTCCGAGCTTCAGTCCGTCTCTCGATGGGTCATTCAAAAAATGTTCCAAAAAACCTCGGGAAATGTACGGGTGTTAAGATTCACCAATGCATCCTAAGATGTGGCCACATCGATTGGGAATTTCGTATATTTGTACCAAGCTGGAGGTGAATCGTGGAAAAGTCGATGCGGCACCTCGCCTATCGATACTCCCGATATGACGCGCATGTATTTTATTTTTGGCATCAACTAACTGCCGTTGTTGTGACTTTAACATTGCGTGCATTTGTTTACTGTTTTCCTTTCGCCCGCACCGCCTCTCTCTCTTTCTTTGAGCGCGTAGGGTCACGTCGGGTCACATGACCCTTGTTCCCCTCGCTTAAACAAAACGAGCACTCTCCGCCTTCTCCTGTTTTCCCTCCACACCTCCTCAAATGCTAATGCACGGTGAAGAAATTTACACAGGTGGGAAACTTTGCTGTAAACCATTTTGCAGCAGTGTAACACAGGTGGCGTCGCTATTTTCCAGCGTGAGTGACTTCGGGAGAACGGGCTACATCACCTGTTGCTCCCAGCTAGGAAAACTTCAGCTTCCAAATGTTCCTGCACACCCACCCCAGATTATTACCAACAGCACAGCCGTCTTAATGTGAAAGAAGAGTATCATCATATTTTTCGCTATAATGAAACATTTTATACAGGGTGAAGGTACTGTTTTCTCATTCTCATTTACATTATTTACATATGAGATTCCTATTAAGACGCAACACCACAGTAACACCACGGTAATATCTCCCTCTCAATACAGTTCATTTCAATTCAAGGGCTTCAGTTGACGTGAAAGTTACCAGAACAATTTTGTCAAAGCAGCAGAGTACAGTTTGTTCAAACATGTCAGCGTCTTTCTGTCTTGTGGTGCTGGAGTATGTAAGTCTGTCAGTTTTTATGTTTTTGTTTTTGTTTTGTTTTTTTGCAACGAATAGCGGACTATAATATTTATAGAATCAACACAAACCCACTGTGTGACATTTCATTGTATCATATCAAGTTGTAGGGCACTGTGTTGAATAATGTGCTGAATTGCACTGATAGTTGCTTCTTATGAGTCTTTAATGCATCGTTGAAATACGTGTCATCAGCCACAAACCCTGCCTCTCTGGCTCATAACTGGTGGTTTGCCTATACATATAGGTCTAGATTATACTGTGAAGTTCATATATGGTGGAGATTTGTTTTTGTTTTTTTAAATGTTTTAAAAAAACGGTCTTAACTCAAGAATATTGTCTCAAATGATATATAAAAGTTAAAAAATATTTCCCTTTTTGTGTTTTCTTTTGACAGAGCCATTGTGCTGATATGAATTTCAACATAAAAGATGACCAGCCAGCAGAAGCAAAGGAAGCTGTTGATGTTGTCTTCTCTGAGCTGGAGACAGAGCTCAGGGAATATGTCATCAAACAGGAGGTGTGTGTGCATTTTACAGATAATACAGAAGCACTGTTTCTATTCATTGTCGAGTGAAACTGGACACGTTGGCGCCTATGTCCTGTTGGACTTAAACTTAGTTTTATGATGTTTATGTTGTTCTCTCCTGACTAGATCCTTGCTTTTGTTAAATTAACTCTGAGATGTACCTCGCTTTGTATAAGTGTCTGTTAAAT
This sequence comes from Myripristis murdjan, assembly GCF_902150065.1. NCBI lineage: Eukaryota > Metazoa > Chordata > Actinopteri > Holocentriformes > Holocentridae > Myripristis > Myripristis murdjan. The sequence continues at coordinate 14,448,154 of NC_043988.1, read as the reverse complement.
TAAAGTGTAACACTGTAACATCAGTTGGCTCACGTTCTGTTCAGCAGTCTCTTGAATGACTGCCTCGGCTGCATCATAAATGAACACCTATTTGACATTATTAATGGGGTCTTTGTCTATAGGGGCAGACGAGACTGTTCTTCCCTGAATTTCTGGGTTACCATGACCCGCACTGTCCGCGCTCTCAGGTAGACACACACATCTACAGTCAGCACCATACATCTCTAAACTGTGTTTCAGCAGTAAGATCGGGTCATTCAATTTCCTTTATGTCATACGTTTCAATGGAAAGTGACATCTAGAGCAAGGGCGCATCATACACAGGTCACTGATTTAACCAGTGCTGTCAGCTGATCTGAGAGTTTTGATTGACAGGCCTATTAACAATACTCTCCACTGTCCTGTACATACCTTACCCAAGTGGATCTCCATCAGATTGCTATTATAAGTGCTCATGTATTTCCATTCTGTGCTTTTTGACTCCATATGCTATTTGCCAATAACTGACAGTCAGAAATGACCCAATGGAACTTTCGATGCACGTTCAGTTCTTGTTCTCATTACCCTTGTACCTCCTTCTTTCCTGCCTCATTCTGTCCATCTTTTTCTTTGCGTGCCATTTCTTGTCCTCTTTTTCTATCTGTCTCTTTTGTTCCCGATCTTTTCCTGTCTTTATGTCCCCTAGGCGGTGGAAGCAGACTTCAGCAATGTTGGCACTATGATAGAGTGTGGTCTCTTTGTTGAAGCCTTGGACTCTATCAGAAGTACTCTGTTCCCAGGTCTGCTGCCACCAGCATCATACCTGGCCTCCCTCATAGAGTACGCTCTGCAGGTGAGACAGGAATCACCAGGGTTAGCTAACTTCCTGCCTGGCTCTGTGTGTGGATATAGTTTGCACTCATTACAGGGTTTTAAAGCAGATTTTTTGAGTTAGTTCTCTCTGAGCAGGACCTGTATTTTATCAGTTTTGTTGTAGCCTTATCCCCCCCAATAAAACATTCCTTAACCAATTAGAAAAAATAGGATTAAACATCATACTTTGGTTACATCCATCTTTATGCCTAATTATTGCTTAATATTTTCAGTTTCTTACAAATTAAGGTTATTTTTGTTAGTCTCTATCACTGTGAACAGACTCCTAAAAAAACATGGGAAATCCACAACAATAACTGGATACTTAAGTAGAAGATGCTCTCAGTAGAGCGCAGACCTTGGCCAAGAGGGCAGTTCACTAAGAACTGATGTTTTCACTCTGAAAACATAACTGCAGAATACAGTCCTGATTGGCAGGAAATATTCATCAACTTCAACCACATGCAGCGTACTGTCCTGATTGGTGGAAATCGTTGTCTTCATGTCCATCTCAATTTTTTTAGTGTTGCTTCAATACAGGACAAAAAATGTTAGATATCCTAAATACTGGAACACATTTTTCTCCACCAAAGCTTCCCATCCGGCCCACTAAACATACAGTTTCAAAAAGTGTGTGGAGGAAAAAGTTTTAGCACGTTGCAAAGTACCATTTGTTTCCAGTTTTTGTTTCTATTCCTTGAACCAGTTTAATGTCCTGCTCATGACGTTTCTAGAAATTTTGCTGCTCATCTTTTTGGTATTATTCATAGACTGTTTGAAACAGAAACTCATATTCTTGAATGAACCTTGTCGGATTGTTGTAACATCTGAAAGAGCCACACTTGAATCTCATTCTCTTGAACATTTGTCACAGGGTGAGGCCACTTCTTTCTTCCTCAGAAATCTCCAGCAGGTTTTGCATGGCTTGCTGATGACCAACCCACCCTGGCTAGCTCCCAGCACCATGAAAAAATATTTTTCCCAGGTTCTGCAGTGTCCCCACTGCAAGACGGGGCTCTGGCCTTTTTTAGAGACAGCCATAAGGTAAACATCTGAACGCATTTGGTCTCATTTTGTGTGTGTGTGTGTGTGTGTGTGTGTGTGTGCGTGTGTGTGTGTGTATATATATATATATATATATATATATATATATATTTATGTGTGTGTGTGTGTGTGTGTGTGTGTGTGTGTGTGTGTGTGTGTGTGTGTATGGTGGCAACTGCATCATTTCATCTGCTAGTACTTCAGTGTAGTTCAGTTCACACCTTTATTGTCCAAAAAGGGAAATTTGACAGGCTCAGCACAAAGCACACAATCAAAATCAACTTCAGCTGCCGAAGCTCTTTTACTTCCTTCATATTTTGGTGGAGTGTGAGTAGTTTGCACACGGCATACCTGCCCTTACATAGTGTTTAGGGAGTGTTACCTTATGCTAATAACAAATCCTCAGACACATGCCTCCAATTTATGAACAGGTGGGATTCATCATGCATCACACCTGGGTAAGAGCAGATTTGGATGGTTAAGAACGTTTAATGCATCTGGAGTTGACTTCTCTATTATTTATGTTACCTTAACAGACAAATAAGAAAAAGTATGAGAAATTCAAGAGAATGTTGCTGCATCTGGCCTATTGTGCCATGAATATTTGCACATATTGAACACAAGCATTCTGTTTAAAATTTTTTTTTAAAAAAGTAACAACATAGTGTTATGCAAAAACAGTTTGCTGTATTCACTGTCCCTCCATATTTGTGTGTTCTTTCCAGTTACTGTTTGTCCAGTGAGGACACCTGTCACCCACTGCCCAGCCTTGCCCAGCCAACACTATTACACTTTCATAGTGGCATCTTGGCATTTGTACTCAAACTCTTCCAGGCAGAACTGCACTCCGTCACCACTGGGTAACAACTTAGAGAAATATGAGATAGTGGAAATATAAGAAGTTTATGGATGTGGAGTAATTTTTCAATCTCATTAACAGAGCCCCAGGCCTACTAGCATAGTCAGAGTTCTAGTGGGATTTTCTCATTTATTAATGAAATAATTTAGAAAACTTTATATATTCATTGATGTATGTGCCACCGCACTGAGGAGAGGGAAAAGTTTTCTAAGTCATAAAAGTGTCAGAGAAGCGGCTTGAACCATATAATATTTCATCAACCTTACCTGTAAAATGTACAATATAAGACTTGGGAAATTATATTTTGTAAGCTGTTCCAGTTTGTCTTGGGTCCTGTCTCATATAACAGAGGGTGATACCTTACCCTGTTAAAATATATGCTTTGTTATTTTGTGTTTTATTTATTTATTTAGTTAGTTAGTTAGTTACTCTAGTTTTTAAAATTCCTAAACTATAACTTAACATTGTTACCTACCAATGTAAAACAAACTTTAAAAGTTAACAAATGCTTTATATAGAATAACTAAGCAATGTCATGCTTCCCATCTGCATCATTATCAATGAGCATTAGACCAAATCAGTCATTTGGTTTATACTGAGGCTTAGAAAAAGCATTCTGTTTTTTTCCCTCTCATAAATAGTCCCTCCTACATCCACTTTGTAACTTTGACATCTTTTTTTTGCACTGTTTTTTTTTTTTTTTTTTTTTTTGTCATTTTTAATGAAAAAGAGTGTGTTATTCTTTGTCTTTTTACAACAAAGCTTTTTCAGTTGTGATATTCCACCTTTATTCACCCCACACTTTCTCTGCCTCAGGGATTCTCTGCTGCCTCAGGGAGGTGGAGTCTCTCAGGCTTCAGCATCGGGCTCTCTGCTCTATTCAACCTTCTGGACTGTGTGGGAGCGCTCCACTTTGTTGTCCCAGCCTATGAAGCGGCTAGTCCAGCTCCTGGTACAAGCCTCAGTGTGGGAACAGGCTGCCATGGAGGTAAAACATAGTTAAAATAATCACTAATAGATTTTTTGTGTATATCTAATGAAATAAATCATTGTTAAATTAAAGTGTTGCCCATTTAGTTCAGCACCCTTTGAATGGTCCTCAGGGACACCTCTGAGGTACCCTAGGCCCCAACAGACATAGACAAAAAGGATAAAAAGAGCTTGGATAAAATTTACAGTGGTACCACCAAACAAAAGTGGTTTTACTCCAATTCTTGGTCTGCAAAGTTACTTCTAGTTTGTTGACTGTGTGGTGGGACAGTGAAGCTATAGATAATCTTGTTTGCCCCCTTTGAAGGAGGAAACCGAGAGGAATGCAAGACAGAAACTGCGGCTGGTTGAGAACCTGCTGGATCTTCTGTCTGTGTTGGTGGAATTCTGGTGTCAGAAGCACTTCAAACTCAATCAGAACATGGTGGAGAAGAGTCTGAAGGACCTGGCAGAACATATTGCCCTTATCTGCCAGGGTACGGTATTTCACTTAAGAAAACAGGACAGATAGCAAGGATATTTTATTGTTCACTAAGAGGTGACATAGAGCTACACAGATGGTTGTAGATAACTGTATACTGCAATTCGATGTCATCATGGTTACCAATTGTGGAATGTGGCAATACTGAAGTGTTTATTAAATTTTCAGTTTAATAAACTTTCAGTCCCTTTTAGGTAAACACTTTTCCAACTTGTAGGTCCTTTTTTTTTTAAAACAAAAATTAGTGAAATTATTACAGGGTCTGATCTGATGTTATCTGCTGACATATTTTCCCTCTGCTTATTCCTGCAGATGTGTCTTCAGTAGTCCTGGCAGATCTGGTTGTCAGGATTCCCTCAACAAGACTGAAGTTGGTGACGGCAGATGCCATTTTCAGGAGTCTGTGCTGCAGAAATGGACTCCCAGTGGGAGATGAACCTCTCTCTCTCAGGAAGATGGTGTGTGTCATTATTATTTTTTTCTTCTTCATTTGACTTCCCATTACCTGCCACCCACGAAAGCTCATTGCTTTCATCACCTCTCTATTTTACATAATCCACAGGCAATTTGCCATTGATAGGTTTTGTTGTCATAATTTGGAGCAAACACTTTTTACTTGATATGATTCACAACAGTAATGTGTTGCTTAGTTTAATAAGGTCATCAAAAGTCTTAAAAACATTGCCTATCCGGGCATTTTTGGAAAGATAGACAATGTGTAAAACAGAAATTTGGAGAGAGACTCTTTGGCCTCCTTTTCATCTCAATTACTGGAAAACGTCTTTTTGCATTGGAAGGGGTAATAGTGAAAGTAAAAGCTTGCCAGCTCATAAAATGCTCATAAAAACACAGACACACACATGCACACACTCATACACAGACAGTTCTAAAGGAATTGAATAAACTGATACATTTACATTACTTATGTTTTTGATTTTTACAACAAGCATAATTATTGCTTTCCTTTATGTTTTTGTCAAATGGCTGAAAAATAGACTTTTATATTAGTCATCAGGGCAGTGTGAAATTGATGTATTTCAAAGGCAAAAGACTGTTCATGTGGTCGTTGCATTAAATCAGGGTGCTGTCGAACATCTGGCTTTGTCACTCTCACAGTTGGCATCTTTGTGCCTCTCTATTCCCCTGAAGACAAACACACATACACACACCACACAAGATGTTAAGGTACTGTCTAACCCTGTGTGTGTCTGACAGGTGATGTCCTACCTGCCCGCCTTGGGGAGTTTAGGTGGGAGTCCCAGGCGTGCAGACCTGAGGGATGAACCTGTCTCCCACAGCTGGACTAGCCAAGGGACCGGCTCTGGGTCAGTAAAACACAGCTGTCTGTCAGTATCACTGCTTAGTCTCTCAGGTACATGTTCAGAGGAGCCTGAAGCAGAATGTGGGTGTAAGGGGACAGATGATTCAGAGTGGGAGGGGTGGCCGCATGCAGGGACACCCTGAGGACACTTCTTTGAAATGTTGGCTGTGTTTACGCTGCCTTCTGTGTACGCTCTAAATACATTTTAAATTGACTTGAGTATTATGTTTTGTTTTGTTATTTTTTTCCCCGCATGTGCTTCCCTTTGTGATTGCCTTGGTGATTGCCAGCGGTCTTAAACAGTCTGGGGACCATGAAGGGTCCTTTAGGGGCTTCAACTTCGGGGTCCAGAACATGAAAAAGTTTAAAAACCCCTGCACTACATCTTAAATGACCAAATATCAAGGACATTTAGTTCTTCAAAAAAATCAGCAAGGGAATATCCAATGTCAGTGAATTCAGTCTACTGCAGTACTTGATGTATTGTTACAATCACCCACACCTATTGTGGAGACAGCATTGCATTCAGTCATTTGTTTCTGTGTCAATAGATAGTTTGTTGCCCTTCCAGTTGTGGGTGTAGTTAGAGAAAATTGGATGCCCAGGTAAGGCTGGGCAGCATGCCAGTATTATACTGATATTGTGATATGAGATTAAATACTGTTTGGGATTCTGAATATCGTGATATCATGATGTGGCATAAGTGTTCTCTTTTCCTGGTGTTAATGGCTGTTCTGTTATTTGCCTCAATTGATTGATTATTATGTCCAAGTTACTAATGACTGTTTATCAAACATCTCTTGTGTGTAAATATTTTACAAAGGCACCAGTAGTCAAAAGTATAATATCCTCATTATACTGATATTGAGGTATTTGTTCAGAGGTTCTGTGATGTTTGATTTTGTCTGTATCGTCCATGCTGAGCACACAGGTGCAACATCATCCTTTTGAGTCTTAACAAAAAAAAGGGCTGTGTAACAAGGTAGTGTGTGGAATTAAGTATGAATGTCTCCGTTTGTGGTCAGTTTATGTCAGTCTGTCAGGTCAGCAGTGTTCATCCTGTGAAAAGCCTGTCTCCCAAACTTAGTTCTATTACTCTACACACTTAGAAAGCTTGTGAGTTTGTGTGTCTGAAAATAAGACATTTCTTTGACCAGCAGTCAGCTCTCTCATCTGTGAGGTTGAGGTTTCCACCCATAGCTTAAAGGGTAGAGAACGCGAGGCAAGAATGGATGGAAATGTACTAACCAGGAGAAGAAAAAAAAGTGAGTGAAAAGGAAACAAAGGAACACCTGTAGAGCAAATGAGTGAGAGGGGGGTGAGAGGGAGTAGGGGCGGGGCAGAGCTGCATGGATGAAGGGACTGGAGGAGAACTGGCGAGAGGCAAATGGAGGTCAGACAGAGCGCGAGGAGTTGGCATGTGATGGGTCATGCCCGGGTCTGATCCTATCAGTGCGTGCTGGTTGACAGGAGGGGGTGCAAAGGGAGGTTAGATACCCCCCACACGCCCTCTGTACACAAACACACACTGCTGAGGGCTGATCTGGACAGGAAGCTGACAGACTGACATACAGACACACTAGGATATCCCATCAGCCCTTTGTGCCCTCCCACGCGACCACCAACTCTCAGACTATCCGCCCCCTCCTCACCACCTACCCTTTGCTACTCTCACACACTAAATCCCCTCTGCCGTCCTGAATGTAATCACACACACACACACACACACACACACACACACACACACACACACACACACACACACACACACACACACACACACCATGCCCTGCATCAGACATCTGCTGTTCCACCAGCAGGTAGTTGGCCTGGAGAAGGGCAGGAGTCACCAGGGTGCAGGTTCATCTGAAGGCTACTGGTTCATGCACTGAGTGGTTCCCCTCCTCCAACATCACTGAGAGCATCATTGCTCTTTTTGGACTTTCCCCCCTGCATCTTGAGTCAGGTTTTAATTCAGGTTTTAGTTTATTTGCGCACAGAAAGTAGAATCTGAAACAATCTATGCGGGTTCGACAAAGAAACTGCATGAGATGTGTAAAAACATCTTAATCTAAAATATACGTGAAATCAAGGTGATACAGACACAGATCAGTTAAGTATAGAAACCAAGTGAAATCAAAACTTGCCACTATGTAGTAAAACGTATTGTTTTGCATTACTTTTCAAGGTTGAATTCATGACATGCATAATTTTCATGAAGTTAATGACAGCCTTAACCCACTACAGCCTGACCAACACATCAGGCTGGCCAATATCATTAGCCAGTAGCCTATTAGTTCATTGCGGATATATCAATATCCGTGTGTATGTTGACCAATATGGAAAGAAAGACAGTACATGTTTCTTGAGGTAATTTCAAAGACTAGCACAAGTCTTGTCTATTTGATTGCCAAATACAAGGATTCCTGGCTACACATGTTAATTTAAAAAAAAAAAAAAAAGATATCGGTATATCATTAAGTTATCAAGATTTTTGACTCTGAAATATTAATATTGGGATTGTTGGCAAAAATCCAGCATCTGTCAGGCTCTTTTAATCAGTTAACACTGCTGATTTCGATGTTGCTTTTTTTAATTTTTCACATTTCCAATAAATTTCAGGTATCTATCAGCAAACAAGAATCTATCGATGATTCTGTTCAAGGAATCAACTCAACTGCCTAGAAGAGTTGCCATGACATCTACATGGCAACTCTTAGCTTATTATAGCTACTTAAAATAAAACTCTTACCAAAGCAGTGATACAAATTGCTTTAAAGGATGAATAGAAAAAAATAAGTAATATGATGATTGTGAGACAGTTTCAGTCCTGTTTCAGAATTCTTTCACCATCAATGACTCAAAAGAGACGGAAAACTGGCATGATGTCGGCTATTGGATTAATGAAAAGAGCCAGAGCAGCGTGTAAAGGTTGAGAGGAGCCACATGACTCCTTTATCTTTTATTTTTACTGTTTGATAGAGCACATTAGGCTGTGTTGCGGCTGCTGTATGACTATATGAGAAATATAGTCAAGTGTGTGTCTACACGAGCAGACAGCCTGGCATTAGGGCACAGATCCAAGCCAGACCAAGCTGACAGGCCAGCAGATTGACTGACTGGTTCGATGGCCATTTGACTTGCTGGCTGGCCCACTGGCTTGCAAGCCAGCAGCGAGTTCTGTTAGCAGGAGGAAAGCTGTAATTGAACTGAATTTTCTTCCCACTGGCTTAATCAAGCACAGCTTATTGCTTTTCTTTCTTGATACCATTTGACTATGTCATTACACTGGCTCTGTGGCTTCTGACCAGACCATATGTAGCCAATGTCAGCTGGAATTAAGAAAAACCTTGAACTAGACCAACTACAAAAATATTTTCATGATGAGAATGGGTCAAAGGGACAAGGGGAGTTTTATCCTTTAGAGTGTTTTTTTAAATCATTTTTTTATGAATTTGTGGGTTATTTTGTTATGGACGTTTTTGGTGGAGTTAAAACTAGCAGAAAATGGAATGCATAGTCTCTGTCAGCTGTAGCATTGGACATGCACATATTCCATTATTGCTCACAATTTTCTTGGGAGTTGGCCTCTTGGAGCATACACTGCCCCAGGCCCTGAATTGATAGCTGGGCCCAAAGTGACAGAATGCTGGCCTCCTATAGTCGACCACGGGGGAATGAGAGAGTAGGGCACACAGTAGCCAAGTACTGTCAACTCCACTGCTGCCAGCCTATATGGACAGGGGACACTTGGGTTAAGTGGTTTGAGATGAGAAGTGGTACCACTCCCGCCCCCCTCCACACCCCATCCTAGATACACTAACACATACACTCACTCTCTCTCTCTCACACACACACACAGCTCGTGTCATCTCTTCTCAGCCTTGTCCCTGCTAATAACAAGCAACGTGACAGGACGTGTGTTTCCTTCTCACTGCTGGGAGCTTCTTCCTGGCTTCTGAACAAGCCAATTACCAGGGAACAAGCCTCTTCCCTGTAGTACGGATGGCACTCCTCTTCACCGCTGCACACATGCTCGTGCGCACCCGCATACACACAGACAGCCGTCAAGCTTCATGCCGGCAGATTTCCCTGTACCCACTCACAGGACTAGTGACAGCCCACAGCTATTAGCACGCCACTACTTTGAAGAGGCTTCACTCTCTTTTACTATTTATTCCTCCTAATGTGCTTGCTCACATTGAATTCTCTGTCTCTGCGTTTGAGCTCTAAGTGGGAGGAAAAATGCTTTGGAGATGGGAATGTCGAATTGGGTGTGTGAAAAGTGTGTGTGGCCAACACTTAGGGGTTTGACAGATATTGTCAGATTTCATACAGGATGATCCTGCACCATGAGGCATTCATTCGCTAATGGCACTGTCCATGATGCCCGTTCCACTTACTGCATCACAAGGTCTCCTCGCTGTCACGTGGAAGTAGTCAGTGATCCTGAATTAATACTCATTTATACATGTCCTGGTTGAGTCCACTGTTGAAGTAATTTAGAAATATTCGTCAGGAACATTATTTTGTAGTTGTTCATAAACATCAATCTTGTTCCTTTGTCTCAATCACAGAAACACTCCTGTGAGTGAAACCAGCCCGGGGAAGGAGAACATCCCTAGAGGCCTGAACAGAGTCAACGCAGCAGGTATGTTGTGTACCCATGCACACACACGTTTGACTACTTGACAGCATAGCTGCACATTTGCAAGGAGCTAACTTTAAATGGACTGATGCACAGCACTAGGTCATCAGTAAAGAGTGGCATGATAGCTCTGTCATCACTTTCAGTTTTAATGAAGAGTACATAATGTATGGAGAGTGATTGATTTGCATAGGGCCACACTTCCATTCAGTCAGCTGTGTGCAAGCAGGCCTGGTGTGTGTGTGTTGGGGGTGAGCTTGGACAGCGTTACTGCCTCAGTCTCCTCTGTATTACACCTGCACCTCCGCTTGTAGCATTCTTATTGAAATTCCACACCAGTCTTTTTTTTTCTTCCCCCTCATGTCTTATTCACCTTTTAAAAAAATAATAGATAAATAAATAAATGTCATTGACAGGAATAATGGGTTTTTTACACAAAACAATAACACATATTGGTACGCACGATGCGCATCAGATCTCCAGTTTAGGAATATTACATGCAGCAATTAGGGCAGCGCCGCAGATAGACACCGGCTGCATGGTGGAACTTCCCGCAATTAGAGGCATGGCACTCTGTGTGAACTCACGGAGGTGTCAGCGCTCATATCAACCCCCTCCACCTGATCAGAAAGGCCCTGCGCTGGAGTGAAGGAGGAGTGGAGGGTAAAGGAGAGGAGTGGGGGAGGGAGGTTGAGGCAGGAGACTCAAGGCTGTTGGCATGTGTTGTTTTTCCACTACGTGATCTCTATACCGATGCGGTCGGCATTAATTTTTGATGAACCATCGGCACAGCATGCTCCCCTCTCGCCCTCTCATCCCATCTCATCTCATCCCATTCTCTCCCTCTCTTTCTCTTGCATACTTTCTCACCCACATATGTGAGCTTGCTTTTCTTATATGCTGCACTTCTTTGCTTTGGAGCATCTGTCTCGCCTCCTGGAACCCTGGTATCTTTGTCAAAGTAGCTGAGAGGGATTGTGGGATTTTGGGAAGATGAACTTTTTTTTTCCCCCCAGTCCCATCTTTGCTTGTGGAAGCTCAGCAGAGATTTCAGTCCAAATCCACCTGTGAATATAAATTGCTAAGGGAATTGTTGGTTAACTCTCCTGCAAACATGTTTTTTTTATTATTATTGTTCAAAGTGAATGTTGTTTGGCTTTGTGTCATTTCCAAAAGAAACCATTTAACACTCACAAATCATACATCATAGACTAGCCTGACTATTTTAGGGAAAAGTTTTGAAGCTGTACTCGACACATTCAGATGTACATACTTCCAAATAGGAGCAAGGCAATTTTTTTTTTTTTTTTTTTTTTTTAAGTTGGCACTTCAACTCTCAGAAATCATGTGACATGATATCATTAAACTCCACACAGCATGCTCATATTTATAGACACAACCAGTCTTTTGCCACTTTGGATAAGAAAGGCAAATGATGTAACATTGGTTGGTCCATATTTCTTTGGAGAGAGCGCTCGTTCACTGCTGTTCAGAAGACAGGTTGTATTTGGCTCTTACTTTTCATCTGTTTTTCTGGGCAGAACAGTGTCTGTATTCAAAACCAGAATTTAATTTGGGCAAATGGGGCAAATTTGTGGCATCTCACTTAGAGGGGATGGGACACACTCTGTTGCAGCCCCATAGTATGATTTATGCTAATAAGACCTATCTGCTTTTTCATAAAGATCTTGCCTAGTGCAACTTTAATGTCTACTTTAATGGCTCAGTTACCATTGGGTCAGTAGTTTGTACTCAGGCACAGCGATGGCTGTAATAATCCAGATTTTGTGGAATCTGCATGCCGCCATTGTTCTTCGAGCCAGCAGCAGCAGTAGTTTTCAAATTGTTTTTAAAGGGTTCCAAAAATATATCCAATAACTGGCACAGAATACCTTTCTAACACATTCCTAACAAATAGCATTGTTACAGGCTTCCAGCAGCTTTTTGGTCCAAGGATCGGCTTGCCAGGCGACACTTAGCAGGAGTGTAGCAGGCAGACTAAGGGATATAAAGAGCAACACATACATTTAACTTTTCTATTAAAGTGTGAAACGGGGGATTGTTAGAGGATTTATAGAAAAGGACAGGCGGATTTATCCTTTCCGTGCTTGTAAATGCTGAGCATGCAATTACCCCTATAATAGAGGCGTTGTGTCCAAATTGGAGCCATTAAAGTGATTTAACAGTGCATGGATTGGCCCTGGCATTTGCGAGGATGTGTACACATGGGGTGTAGTGGAATGGGTGTTTAATCACGGCATTTTAGAGCCCAGTAATGGCAGCACAGTCCGTGTTGAACACTCACCTGCCACACAGCACAGCTTATTCAGTAGAGACCATAGTTTGTATTTGACTCCACCCTCTGTTTGGGAATTTTGTGATTTGCTCCAGTTGATTGACATCTCAGTGTCATTGAAATTTTACTCCTGTATGTGATTGGAAAACTGATCTCAATTCAATGTTAAATTAATTCACTCTTCACTCAGTGGATCAATTGTGAAACATGAGCAAAGCACGGAGGATAAGGATCTTAATCTTGGTGTTTTGGTGCCTAAGTTGTATCTGCCTTTTCTGCTGAATGTTTGCACAGCCTGCTGAACTTGGGTATTCACTTTTTCCAACACAGAACAGGAGCCAAGGCCTTGCTTTCTGTTTGTGTCTGAAAAGTCTAGGGTTGTGTCGCACTACCACAGAGAGTGTTATGAGAACAGTGTTCTTCTTTCTGTTTGGTTAGTTTTACATTAGGGATGGAACAATCACCAGATTTCTATAACCTGTAAGAAAATGTCAGACAGTTAGTTACACTTAACCATTTTTCATAAGCGTGGTTTTAAAAAGTCTCTTTTTTGCAGTATAATATGTCTCGCAAAGTCAGCATCAGTCTGTCAGTTCTTCATTTTTCTTTGTCTGTCTAACTTAATAGCTTAATGTAAATGGAATCTTCCAGTTGCTACGGCCCACTCTTGTTAACACACTTCATGTGTTATCTTATGCCTTGTGTGTCACTGCACATGATGACACACTGGTCACATTAGCTGTGTTAGCCACGCTAGTAGCGTTTTTAATAACCCACCCGGTTAGCTTTGTTCCACTGGGAATCATACATTCACTTTAAAAAGTTTTTAGCAACTCTGTAGGTATGGTGTTGCTCAGTTCAACTGTGATTTCTCATCTGAAGAACCAACCAAGCCAGTCAGCACTCTTGTAGAGTGGGACAAATGTTGACATAATCAAGCTGTGCCAGAGACTGAGAGCCTGGTAGCATATTAGCCAATACAAGAAAATGAAGGATGGCACAGAATGACACAGGTGTCTGGCATTTTGCAATCAAGTGATGTGACTACTTGAATCCTCATGCTGTATTCACTTGTTTTGTATGCCTGAAGAAGGTCTATGACCGAAAGCTTGCAATAAATTTATAAATGCACAGTGTTTTAGTGTGCGGTTGCTGTTTTGTTGTTTTCCTTAAGAAAATGAATGATAGAATAGCCACATGATTAGTAAATTTATTTTACATGGACGGCATGTCTTCTCAATATTGCCCAACATTGTACCTTTTACTTCAGTGCTCTCTACTCTTTAAATTGTGACAAAACCAGTATGTTGACAAGGCTACCCATCAGTGTCAGCTTAGAAGGTCAAGGTCAAGGAAAACTTTATTATCTCCAAGGGGCAATTTGTTTTACAGCCAGCAGTTCACACTCAGCCATCAGACACACATTACATTACACAAAAATGACAATGACAATAGTCATTCTCGTCACATCAAAGTCAAGGACACAATCCAAAATAAAAACACAAAACATATATTACGAAGGGATAAAAGAATTCCTCAGTCTATTGGTCCTGCAAGAGGGTGGACCATATCTGCAGTTGGACAGAGGCTACCCGAACTCTTTGAAGAGGGGATGATTAGTTTGTGATAGATTCTGCCTTGTTCAACACTGTGGACTGATATGGAGCGGTTAGATTATTCAGGGTACAGGGCCTGTAATTTTGCTGCATCCCTTAACCACATTCTGCATAGATGACATTAGAATTCCCCTCTCCCACAGAAATCGGTTACAGTGTAGGCACTGTCAGACTAAAGATAGAAACGGAGTGTAACAAGTTAACAGTTAAGTCTTGATGTCAGGAGACCATCCAATATGTTTGCTTAATTTAAATCCAGTCATCTTCAAATTGGCTGTGCACATGTTCAAGTTGGAGAAACACTTTGTAGATTTTCTCAAGAATACTCATCTGTATTTTACGTAAATTGTACACTTGTGTTAGGTATTTCTAAATGTTAAGTTTAAGTACTAAACATGGTGAAATAATTTCAGTGTGTAGCTTATTAGTAAGTAGTTGGTAACATTTTCCCTACCATTTTAAAAATGTTTCAACAGTGTACCGCAATGATACCGAAAAACATGATAATTTGAGTCACAATAATTGTGACTTTGAATTTTCTTATCAACCCATTTCTGGTTTACATTATATTTGTTGGTAGAACATGAATGATCCTTTCGATCAGCAGCCCAGTCCCTGTTTCTCCACTCTTAAACCTCTTTAGTAGGATTCGATGGCATTTAATGCATCTTCTGCATCCTCAAAGACACCTCCTAGAAGAAAGGAACTCTTAGAGATGAATAGGATCCAGCATTTTCAATATTTCCCCTCAAGGCTTTGAAATGCAGCGACCCTTTCACTCTCTCCTCCACTGCCTCCTCTCCCCCTCTTGCCCCCCGCTCTCTCCCTCCCACTCCTCCTCCACCTCCTTTTGCCCCAGCCTCTGCTCTGTGTTCGCTGGAGTGGAGCCCCTGTACAGGCGTGGCATCCTGGGGAGAGCTAGTAAAGCATTTATTAGGGGCTTTGCAGTCCTGTATTATACTGGCAAGCACAGAGCCACTCATGCTTGGCCTTTAACTTCCCTCTGAAGTTCAGCCATACATGAAAAGAGGGGCTCTGGCCCGCTAATATATTCCTGATTTAATATTGTATCAGAAAAAGCATGGAGCAGGGTAAAGAGGAGAAAGGAGGGGAAGAAAATGGGGTTAAAAATGTAAATGGAATCCTTGAGTGTTTTTTTTTTTTTCCCCCATGCCTGTTCGTTGGTAGTTTGCTGATTAAACATCACGTGGTGACACAGACGATGCCCAGCGGAGCTTTTGAACTCTGAATCTGTGAAGAATCCTTTTTGAGGCTTTGTGCTTGAGCCGTCTACCATAACTTCCTCTCAAGTAACAATATAGGGACAGGAAGACAGGAAGGAAGACTTTTTTTTTTTTTTTTTTTAATTTTTATTTTTTTCCACAACACTCATTCACCCGCTGCCTGCCCCAACATTAACTTTGCTGGGCTCTGGTGTAATTGGAAAATCGCTCTGCCCCCTCCTTCCTCCAAAAAAAAAGAAAAGAAAAAAATAGGCAGAGAGCAAGGCAAATGAGCCCAACTCTATCTTTAATTTTTTCCTCTCATTTTTTCTTGAAAGATCTCCCCCCTTTTCTCATCACTCTTCTTGAATCGCATCCTCATTGGCGGGTCGCATTTTTTTAGGTCAGGTTTTTCTGTGTGTGTGTGTGTGTGTGTGTTTGGGGACATTTCTCTGGTATTTTATTGGCGTGTTTGCCATATGGAGGGGGACAATGGGCAGGACATAGGGCACACCCTAATTTTGGATTCCTCTCTTCTCTTCCGCCTCTTCTCTCTGTTGGGTGTGTATGTCCGTTGTGTGTGTCCTGGTTGAAGGAGAGACCCTCCTCCACAGAGCTTGCAAGAGGAACCAAGTGGAAACAGTGCTTCAGATCCTGGCACTTCCTGGCACGGACGTCAACGTTAAAGGTAAGGCTTTCTCGCTCTCGCTTTCTCTGCAACCCCTGTCTTTCCGTCATCTCCCTTCACTCCCACTGCATTTGCTCTAGGGTGTCGAGCAGCGATTAACATTGGAAAAAAGAGGAGAGAAGGAATAGAGGAGTGCGTGTGCGTCATCATTCATGTTAACCTTTAGCTAAAATGCAAAGGGTGTGTCTAGAAAGAGCGGGGTGGGTTTGGAGGCTTAGATTTATAGATTTATGGTCACTTCGCTAAGTGAATGTAACGCCTACTGATATTTCAGAATGATTTTTCTTTTTTCACCTCAGGTCAAACATAATGACTTTCCTTCCTTTTATGGATATGTTGTGCTGTTTAAAAGGTTTCTCTTATTTTGTAATCGCCGTTTAACAGCAGCCTAAATTAACTAGGATATTGGTAGGGGGCTTATGCAAGATATTCCAAGTGGAATCAGGCAGAACTATGTAAAAATGAAAAATTACAGCTGACAGCTCGCAGTCAAAATGAGGCCCGTGTTAACTCCGGCAAAAACGTTTTCGGTTGGAATTTGTTTTTTTGTCAGGTAAAACGAATCGAACATTATGTTCTGCCGCCTATGTGTTTGTTTTTTCTCCTCAAACTATAATTAAGGAGATGCTCTGTATTTTTAAATCTGTTTCATTTTGGAATGTAAAGCTGTAAAACGTAAATATGAGCCAAATTATTTGCAAGAGGTCGTGATATGTTACATGAACCAAAATAAATAACCCATCATAACATCAAAACAACATTAGAACGCCCAAATGGCACGTTAATACTGAATCAATCCTTACGGCGGTTTTTGTAAAGTTGTGTCATATTAATATTGTATGACATAGCAGTCAAAATGTGACTTCATTCATCAAGCAAAATTTTATGAAATGCCCATTTTTCATGCAGGTATGGTATAGCGCTGTGTACTGCTTGTTATTTTAAACCACTTTCAAAGGCTTTTGTCTTTGTTTACCCTGGATTTGTTCTCGAAGTTCAATGGATTAGCTAGCTTACATGTTGTTTGCTCTTAAAGCTAGCCCACTTACGCTAGTCCACTGTTATTCTTTCCAAGTCCTTGGACTTGATCTTTATTCTCTGTTTAAAGTGTTTAATGCTAATAATACTACAAGGAGATGTGCAGATGTGTTCTATTTCTTGATATCTCAGATTGTAAACACTTAAAAGACATTTTTATATTGAATTCAACTTTTTCACCTTTCAAGCTAGAGCAAGTAAACTGACGTTTTTTTTTTTTTTTTTTAAGGAAGTGGAGTTGTTGGAAGTCTTGGTGTTGAGTAAACACCATTTGTGTGTGTGTGTGTGTGTGTGTGTGTGTGTGTGTGTGTGTGTGTGTGTGTGTGTTTGTGTGTGTGCATGTGGGCATGCACATGTGTATTTGTTAATATTCAGACCATGCAGGCTGGACGCCTCTACATGAGGCTTGCAACCATGGCAGCACAGCGTGTGTGGAGGCCTTGCTTCGCCATCGCCCCGCCCCTCATCTCAACAGCCAGGTGGGCGGCGTCAGCCCCCTGCATGATGCTCTGCTCAACGGACACTTGGACATTGCCAAAATGCTACTGGAGCACGCAGGTGGGTAAACATCAGCAATGCACAAGGCAACACAGTGCTCAGTGTTTTTCTTTTATTAGAGCCGCTCAGTGCTGTTGTTTGGCATGATTCATGTGGCTTATGGCCTTTGTGAGCTAGTACCCTGCCAAAAACTAAGAATTGGAAATTTCAGGTCGTCTTTCATTTTAATCACTAATAGTTGATTAATAGGTAAATGTAATCTTTCCAAGCAGTATAGTGTTTAAACAAAAGCTAAATAAAGTGGTTGTTGAGCGACACATCAATATGGTTAATCAATGTGGTTATCACATCAACATGCAAATTAATGTTTTTGTGGTCACAGGTGATTTGGCAAACAGTATGCTAGTGTTTCCAGATCAAACATTTCATTTCATAATGTTTCTTGCCTTATTAAGATGATAAGGTTGCATAAAATGTACACACAATGGACATAAAAACCTTAGTATCTACAAAACCAGTTCATTTCCTGTTCATTTTCAGAAAATTATGCTTCAGATGACTATATAAGAACATTTGCACTTGGAAAGTGGGAAGTTGTGCAGCACTGAAGTATGTCTTAAATATATATAACTGACCAACACAATTGTTTCATTTTAAACTTTCAAACGACTCTGAGTGCTATTTTGTAGATTAAGTCATTATTCATTTGACTGTTTTATGGCTTTATTAATCCATTTGCACACATTGCACTGTTAAACAGAATTGTGATACTTGAGAGGCCTGATACAATTTTTATAATCACAGTAACATGTACATACATGTACATACATAGAATACATGTAATTATTATGTATGCTGCATAATTATTCCCCAAAAACTTACGTTCAGCAAAACATCCCTCCGCTTTTGATGTTGTAAATAAACTCAGCTTGTGTTCATGTAATCCGTCTTTCTTGAAGCCAAGCATCAACCAAGTGGTCACCTTCACATTGCTGGAATTATATAAAGCTAAAATAAAGCACCTTTACTGCAGCTGGCCATTTGGCTGCCAAGAGAGCTAATCTGAAGAAATAGCTACTTAGCTAATGATTTATTGCAGTGGTGGGCTATATGTCACCGCTCCTGTAGCTACGACAAGCTTTCTATTTAATATGGCCAACAAATGTAGCTGAGCTTACTGACAGGTTGAATGCCGCTCGTCACCTTCTTAGCCACACCAGTGTTATCTTGGCTAAAGCCTACTGGTGGAGTGAGAGGTCTGTTAATGTGGAGTGGCTGTGGTTAAAGCCAGAATATGGAGGTAATCAAGTAATTAGAGATGAAGTGATTAATCAATTATTTGATTAGTTGATCCATGGCTTCTTGATTTGGCTGCTGGTCAAATTAAGCAAGCAATTCGCTAACTTCCGATGAGTTTTTGTCATTGTCTTTGGCACTTTATAGACTACATAATTTGTTAAAAAATCAATAGATTAATTGAAAATAAAAATAATGATTAATTGGTCACCTTTCTATATTTTATTTATTAATTTATTTTAATACATAGGCTATACTTAGCTTGTGTACAAATGCAATGATTTACTTCAGCATATTCTTTAATGGTAGTATAACTCTTGTGTAGTAACAGGCAAATTCTGGTCAAAACGCTATTCTAGTATACACAATTTAATATTTATTATACTAAAGCCATATACAAATCTATGGTAATCTGTATGTACACTTTTGCATCACACTGTACACTCACGGGCTGCACACATGCTCACACAAACACAGTAAAAGTTGGCACTGCGCCTCAGAGGCCTTGGCAGTCCTCTCCTTGTTTGTTATCTGAAATCTAAAACATCTATACCATCTTCCCTCCCACTCCACTCCCTGTCCTTCCAATCCTCACACAATCCTCCATTGCAGTGTCTGTCAGAAGAGATTATGCCGTCAGCTCATAAGATGTCTGTTAATGTCTTTTTGAAGAGATTAGACGAGTCAGGCTCCGCCGCTTGTGAAATTTGCATGCTGTTTTTTGCGGAATCTGTCACAACAGAACTAGTTTATGTGTCTGGCTGTTTGCATGCCACATACAATCCCGCTCAGGAGGGTTTGAAGCAAGTGTGACGTGTGTCAGGGCACAGGAGAGGGTGGCATAGCTGGGTGTGCTGCTGAACCAGGTGGCAGAGGGGAGGGTGAGTGTATCTCTTTCGAGGTGAACGTGTGTGTGTTTTGGGGGGAGGGGATGGCAGGGGCAGAGAGCGTTGAACAAGTCTCCCATGTAACGTACCTCTGCCTCTGCTCACTTCTCAGTTTGACTAATTATAGTTAATTTGATTCAACTTTCCCATTAACACATGTACATATTCTGTCCTCAAAAAATAAATTAGACTGGGATTGTTTGGTCCCGGAGAGGAAACAGGAGAGCGTTCTCTTTTCTTTCCTTCTTTTTTTTCCCCATCTTCTCTTCCACAGCAACGGGAGAGAAAGAGCAAATTAAAAGAGGTCAGACGAAGAAGAAGCAGCAGCAGCAGCTATCTGTATCTGTAAAATTAGAAGGGAAAGAGGGTTTCTGTGCAGACGTCTGGCCTGCCGTCTAGGCCAAGTCTCTAACAGAGACTGAGCAGAGCAGCAGCAACTCTCAATTTTAAACACCTGCAGGCCTGGACATTACACTTCTATTTCTTCCTCGCTCTCTCCTGACTGTTTGCTGTTTCCTCACACCTTGATGGCGAGTTGTCTGAAGGCTGCAGCAGGGAGTTAGTGAGGAGGTGGTCCTCTTGACTCCAGGCAATGCTCTGTCTGTCTCCCTTGGTCTCTTTTGCTGCCGTCTCCATCTCGTTGCCATGGACACCATCGGCAGACCCTAGTTGTTGTTTAGCAGATTGGTAGTTCAGATTTCACTTCTCCAAACAGGCAGCGAAGTAAAAAGTTTTGGCTTTAGGGCTACAATAAAATTATTTACTATAACCATCTTTGTGGTATTTTTACCTTTCAAAGAGTTGGAGCTGTAAACTCTCAGACATGGAACTTAAGGACTTTTGTGCTTATGGCTGCATTTCTGATCCCCATACATCAAACTCACTTTTTGGCTAGTGAAGACATTTGCACCGGAGAAGCACTGAAAACAGGCTAGTGGGCCAGTTACATGTAATATTTCCATTTCTCTGTGTCTGTATCCCTAATATACCGAAAAATTTCCATCTTTGATGTCATTTAGTCTTGTATTTGGTCTTAAAATCTTATTTTACTTTTTTACAACGTAAAAAATCCACCAGTGAGAAGAAATAAGATCCCACGTTTGCAAATGTTCTCTCCTCTCTCCTCTTAAATCAAGTATCATTTTCTTGATACAACAGGGCTACTCTGCCTTATTCGGCTTTGTTTCAACATATTTATACTTGTTCCTGGAAAAAAATTTGAAAGAAATGAATCCACCCTGGGAAAAAAGTCACTGGTTTTTCTTCTTGTTTTTAGGGAAAAAAAAACAAGATTTTAATTTGAGACTAAATGGCTTGCTAAGATGGAGTTTTTGTTTTTTTGCAGCTTATCCCTGTGTTGTATTTTTATATACAAAAACCTGCTACATTTCCTCTTGCTTCAACTAACTATTTTTCATGTAGGTATTCATCCTGTTTGTCCTAGTTGTTTGCAGCAGCCAGGCACAGACAGGCTGAGCTTGGCTGCCAAGGTTTTGGTAGGCCAGAGAGGGCAACACTGACACTGGCACACCAACAAAGCCTTTATGGGAGTGATCTCACCCTTTATAAGCCTCCCTGCTTGGAGGCCTGTGCTCTGTGTGTGTGTGTGTGAAGGGTGAATCGTGGAAGGGGGAGGAATGGATGGCTCCCACCCCTTCCCCTCTACCTCATTCCCTCTAGGCTTAGGGAGCTGGCAAGGAAAGCATGCCATGGCTGAGGGCAAGGCTGACTCTGCTCCCCCCCACCTCCTCCTCCTATCGCCCAAGGCCGCCCCACATGACCCTGTGTGTGTGTGTGTTTGTGTGTGTGTGTATGTGTGTGCGCACGTGCATGCATTAGGTCTTTCTCAAATCTCATGCTGTAATAAGTGAGTACCTTGGCTTGTGCTTGTGTATCTTCAAGTGTGTGTGTGTGTGTGCGCGTGTGCATGTGCATGTGTTCATGCTCAAGCTCCTTCCGCCCCTTCCTCAGCTGGTGGGAGTGGGGTGTTTAAATTTTGCAGGGTGGCCGGGGCAGCCTGTACCCCTGATTGGAATGGAAAATGACCTGGAGCCTTTAGCGGTGCAGTTCAGGCCTGGCATACACACACACACACACACACACACACACACACACACACACACACACAGACACACAGGAGGCGTGTCAGTAAGCAAAGAGGGGGAAAAAAGAAAAGAGCCTTTAAGCTGTCACCACTCGGCCCTGTGGCCCTAATCTCTGGTGGCATCCCCTCAATACAGCCCACCATGTTAGTAAGCACAGCTAGTCTACCTCAGCTTATGAACACACACATGCACACACACACACACACACACACACACACACACACACACACAGGCTCATTTAGATGCAGCTGAAAGTGGACTGGAATGGTCGGTGTAAAGACTACAGGAGCAGAAAGAATTGCTAAAGTGTGTTAGAGAGCCGTGTGTCTTTAGAATCACAATAAGGGTTAACCTCTTCAACGCTGTTGGTTCTGTCAGCGGGTTTGTTGTCGCTGCATGGTCAAGCTTTATTCAAACCCACCCACTTTATTTTCATTTCTAGTGGAGATCCCAAAGCTTCCAAAGGTCCCAGATATGTCTCACTGAATTACAAAGAAATGTGTGTACAATGATGCACAAGACATCTAGATTTTTTCTGTTTGATGAGATGCTGCAGCCTTAAAAAATGGTATCTTGAGTTTGAATACAACTTCACTTGATATAAGCCTGATGTAGCTTGAATGAAGCATTTCAACCAGCAGATACAGAATATGCATGTTATTGTTGATTTTTTTTTTTTTCAAACTCAGAGCTACTTAGAGGGATTTTTTTTTTTTTTTTTTTTTTTTTAATTTTATTGTTGCTGCCTCTCTTTCATTCCTAATTGTTTGGCTCAAGTCTCCTTTGTTATATGCGAGTAGTTCAGATGAGGCTAGAGAGCTTGTTATACAACTGTCTCTTCCATTTTTCTTTCTATGTATTTTTGTGCATCTCTTACCTCTTGCGCACACACAGACATCATCACACACAGCAGCATGTGTGTTCCCTGCAGATTCCAGGGACTTTATGTGAATGAGTGTTTGTGGAGCAGAAAGATGTCATTTGCTCAGTGGCACAGGAAACACACAGTCCCCTCGGACTGTTGTAGTCAGTCATGGTTTGTCTCTGTCTGTTTGTCTATCTCTGTCACAGACACACACACACACACACACACACAGAGAGAGAGAGAGAGAGAGAGAGAGAGAGAGAGAGAGGCAGTGCTTTAGACACACTTGGGCCTCCTCGCTGTCAACACAGTAAAGAAAGTTCATTCTGTTCAGCACTTATTTCCCTATGGGTCCTGAACTGGCAACTGTGAGGAGTTGAGCGCTGTGTTGCTAACTATTAGAGGTTAGACTGTGTTTGGAGCCCTTGGCTTCACTGGGGTGTTGATGTTTCAACTGCAGGTTTCTCCAGGCTGTATTTCAAGGACTTCCCTCACTGGGAATTTTCTACCAAATTTGACTTCTTTCTCCTCTCCTCATGTCTGTCTTACACACACTCACACACACACACACACACACACACACACACACACACACACACATACTCACACACTCCCCTTCCCCAGCCCCAGCTCTTCTTGCTCCGTTTTCGGGTGGTTGCCAGGATTGAGTCCGCAGTTCTCTCCAAGTGTCTCCTCCTCGCCATGCTCTGGCAGGAGGGTGAGACCCCTTTGCAAATAAGCCTTGTCTCAGTTAGTGTGTGTGTGTGTGTGTGTTTTCTGCTGATGAGGAACGAGAGAAGATGAGAGGAAAAGAGGAAGATGAGGATTTATTTGTGATTGCCAAAGGTTTTCTGCAGGATTCTTATGCACACCGCCTAACCCTAACCCTAACCCTTTTCCTCTGAATGTAAATACAAGCATTACACACTTGCGCACACACACACACGCACACATACACGCACATACAAGCCCAGCCCTCCGCATTTTTTATTTTTATGTTTTCCAAACAACTACTCCTGCATTTAGTAAGCGTGAAGACAACAGGGAACTGGCTTCTGTAAAAGCAAGGGGAGCAGAGACCAAGGAACATCTCTCCATTTCACTATCGTTTTCCCACCCCACAATGTTAAGCTGGAGTCGGTTTTGTATTTTTTTTTTTTTTTTTTTGTATTGTAAACAGAGCATAATAATTTTGAAGGGTAGAATTTAGAAAAATGAAAACATACTCTTTTCCATTCTAAAAGAAAGTGGGGTTTCAAGGATAGCTCATTTCTTTGTGAGCTGCTGAGCTTCTTTAGAGGAAAAACAGCTTGGTCACAGGCCAGAGATGATTTTCTTTGTTGGCCATGTGGATTGTTCTCTTTCTCTCTGTTCTCCAGCCCCAATGTCAAATTATTACACACCCCAAGTGTTAAAAAGCTAGTCTTTTCTCTTTTTTTCCCCACCTAAGTCATGATTCAACATGTCAAACAAACAAACAAATTGAAAATGTTGAGAAATAAACTAAATAGCAAAAGGATTATGTTTTTTTCCCTGATGTATGGCATTCAGTGATACCAAGGAGTCAGGAATAGTGTTGTAAGTCAAGAATGGCTGTTGTTTGAACTGTGCTAGAGTGGGTCATGCAGTGAAAACCAAGTGTCAATGAAGCAAAAGCAGTGAAGTGTGTTTGCAGCGTGTGCAAGGTTTAACAACCATGTCATTGAAATACGGGTTAAGTAAAGTGTTGTATCTTTAATAGTCAGTGTTGCAAAGGCCACCCTGAGCTCGCCTCTAAGTTGTGACATGTTCTAAGGAAAGTGAAGTATTTGCAGCGGTACAAGGACAGGGTATCGAATGAAAGCCAGGCATTTATTTAGTTTTCAACTAGAGCTTGAAGTTGGAAAAGTCTTAACTTGGTACTGACAATGTCAGAAGTAAAGGTTTTATAGTATACAAAGAACGAGTGCAATGCCTTGGAAATGTTTGTGCCGTGATAATGACGAAGACACTGAATTCCAACATCATGGTCATATTGTTTTGTTCAATTTTAAAATTCAGTTCACTAAAGGCTATTTTCTTTCTCTCTCTCTCTCTCTCTCTCTCTCTCTCTCTCTCTCTCTCTCTCTCTCTCCTCTCACTCGTCATTTTGAACTTTCAAACTTTGATTGTTCATTGTTCAGCGATTATGTAGCATTGCATATAAAGCCATAAGTTGTGGTTTCCCTTTGCTGTGTGTTTTCTGTCCATATTTAATTATACTTTCTAATAATAATAAAATGCTTTAAAGGAACATGGACGTCTATTAAAACATTGGCCTGTACATGTTAGTGTTCATGATCTAAAGTCACTCGCCCACATCACTCGCTTTTGTGGTCACATTTTGAATTCTCACTCCAATGTGTTTCACAAATGGAGGCTCAAAAATAAACTTGCAAGTAAAACAAACTTTAAAAGCGTTAAAAAATAAGATGCAGGTTTATGTTTGTTTCCCGTATTTACATCATTTTTGTCTTTTTACTTTACTTGCTAACACAGGGGTCTGTTTTCTTAGCATACTTCAACCCAAAAGATGGCCTGCTATTTCAGAACATCATCAAAATCTCTTCCACCCCAGTTATACCAGCTCTGTCCTGTGCTAAGTAGCTTTTAGCAACCTGTGCGAGTTGCTTTGTTTACATTCTCTGCATAGTGTGACTTGGACCAATAGGATAGTGCCTTACTGGCAGATGATTGTATTGCCTGTGCAAAACTCTTGTGTCATTTTGTCATAGTTGAAGTAAGACAAACCTGCAACCTCTTTATTACTGGAAGTTTGTTTTTTTAGCCTTGGTTTGCTAAATACATTCATTTGAATGGGGAGATGACTGAATCTGAAATAACATCCAAAATGTGTCGACAGAAGGGACTGATGCGGATAAATGCGTTTCTATGGCTTCATAACACCAGAAAGTGGCATGTACAAACTTGAAGTTGAACATGTAACAAACTTCCATATTCCTTGAAATTGAGCAACTAAGCCTGGCTGTGTGCTCATTAATTGCATTAGAGCGAACTCTTTTTCTGATTCAGTTCAGTGGATTACAGTGTGCAAGAGCAAATACCTGATGCAAACAATTAACCTCTCCCGATTCAGGAGATCAGGTAGGAAGTTCATTTAGGCCTCGGCTCATTATTTAGGATGCAGATGGCTCTCTGCTGATCAGCATTCCATCAGTCAGCATATTTGATGCCCTCTCTCACCCAGCGGTGTGGGGGGGGGGGGGGGGGGGGGGGGGGGGGGGGGGGCATTACACCGAGCCAGTAGTCAGTGCTCATGTGATCCGTTTGTAATCTGTGGCTGCCCAGCCTGCGTTTGGGTGAGAAAACCCGTTCACCAGACACAACATATGAGAGGCCAGAGGCTTTTTCAGACTACTGTACGTTTAACTGAATAGAATATAAAACTTTAAATGGAAAATAGAGCAGGCAATAGAATACTGCGTCTGTTGCCCTGATATTGTGTGATTTTATTTTCCTAATATGGGAAAAAAAGGCCTATTATATATTTCCTTGGTAGGAGCAACTGCTGCATCTGTTGTAGTCTCCCTGGGCTTCCCATCCATGTTTCCCAAATATCATAACATAAAGGAAAGGGAAAAAAATAAAGCTCTGAGTGTTCGGAGACTGTTGGGAAAGGAGGGGGTTTTTAGCATGTTCATATGTCTGGCTAGTCTTTGTTTTCCGGCATCTGATGCCTCCTCTTGCTCGCTGCTTTGGTGCTCCGGTTGGTTGGCGTTGTTGTTTTTACTGTGGTTTTTAGTCGCTAGCTAGCAGCTCCCTGTGGATGTGTGATGCCATGCCCCTGGCTGCAGTTCACACACTCGCTCTGCCTCTCTTTTTCAGGCAGTGAGGGGGGAAGAGAGAGAGAGAGGATGTTTACCATGCTGTGGAGCTGCCTGCTTCCCAGCTTGTCTGCCTCAGCTCCAGCCCCAGACCAGAAAAAGAGAGAGCAAGAGAGAGATAGAGACATAGGGGGAGGGGGCATGGCATCTTTCCCTCCCTGCCTTCCTCTTTTTTCTTTTTTTTTTCTTTTTTTTTGTTGCTCCGATTCTCCCCTCCTCCACTCTTGCTTTTATATTTCTTGTCTTTGCCTGCCCTCTAAAGGCCAAAGGGCTTTGCGCTCTGTGTATTTGAATGTGCATGTGAGAGAGAGTGTGCACCAG
This sequence comes from Myripristis murdjan, assembly GCF_902150065.1. NCBI lineage: Eukaryota > Metazoa > Chordata > Actinopteri > Holocentriformes > Holocentridae > Myripristis > Myripristis murdjan. The sequence continues at coordinate 14,421,263 of NC_043988.1, read as the reverse complement.
TCAGACTGCATCTGGCTGGTGCATGAAGCAGTCAGTGGCTTTTGCTCGGCATGTGAATTCCCTCTCTGCGCTCTCCTCATCTCACAGCCCAAGTCTTGATGGGACCTGCGTGCACACACACACACACACACACCAAAACCCATGTACACACAGACACACACAGAGGATGGCGTAATTACCCTGTGCTCTCATGTAATCCCCCAGGTGTTGTATTTATCTCCACAGCAGCATATCTGACACCCAGCGCCAATACCTGGACTCACTTCAGTTGCTCTCACCGATACAGGAGCCAGCACCAGAGCCACACCATTCCCCAGCCGCTAGTCTCCATAATAGTGTGTGGATGTGTGTGTGTGTCCTTGTCTGTTTATACCCTTCCCTGTCTGTGCCTGAGGCCAACATATGCACACAAACAGTTTTAGCGCTGATTTTTTTTTACTGTGTATTTTAGCACAAATGTTTATGTATCATGGTCTGTGGGTAACAAAGCTGCATAGTAGGACGTTGAAAGAGAAAAATGTATTTCATGGCCCTTGATGGAGGGAAAAATAGGAAGCAGGTGATTCTATTGTCCAGCAGGAGAGAGATGGATGCGCAGACTGGCACAGAAAAAAGAGGCAAAACAAGGGATAAGTAAAAGAGACAGGTGGATAGGCCTGGCGGAAATGAAAGAGGGCGAGTCAGGCAGGTAAATATGCAGATGTGACAACTGGTAGACTTCCAGAGACAGGTACACAACGACAAGCGCAGTTAGCTCTCAGGCAGACAGAGCTACAGTCAGCGATGCAGGCTTTTTGGCACGCCGACAGACAGATCCAGAGCCAGTCGGAGCCCAGAGCCCTGCTGCAGGGGGCCCACTCCTCCCCACACCAGTGTCATCCCCCTTGTTGGAGCCTGTCTGTCAGGCTGGTTGACATGATGACGGCAGGGAGCGCTGCAGAACTCCATCTCCCACTCTCGCACTTCTTTCTCCATCCCCTTTCTTGTTGTCTTTCTCTCTCTCTCTCTTGCTGATGAGTTGTGTGATTCTCGTCTTCTGAGAGAAGGAAAGCAAAGCGAGGGATAGTGATAGGTTCAGTTGCTTTGCCGCATATTGCAAAGTGGCTATTTTTTATTTTTATTATTTCAGTTTCATTTCAGCTTTACTGTTATTCTACAGTGAGAGCAAACATTTTCTTTCACTGTCGAATGATAGTGACACTTTCTTTCCATGCACCTTTAAAACAAGTGAGGCAAGAGCAATGGGTCTAATATTATGGTACAATAAGACAATATAGTACAACTGCAATAATAATTGAGAATCTGTGTGTTAATAGTTATATTTTAAGTGTTGAGCCGTCATTTGTACTGTTTAAATATGCCCTTTTTGTGGTAATATATATAAAATCTGTTTTTCTGTTGCTGAAAGCTGTTATTACTATTTGCCACTGAAACTACCCACTTACCCCAGGGAGGGAGCCATTATAGTTTCATTTTAAGTGACTGATGTATGCAGTGCATGTGTGACTCGTGCAGAAAGATTCATATATTGAGTATATATTTGATTGTATGTGTATATGTATGAGTGTTGTCTCAGTTTTGTTTTTTGTTTCTTGCAAGTTTGCAAGATGTCTGGATGTGCTTGTGCTTTCACTCTGCCTTGCACCTGGCCAATAATAATACTCTGCACTGTGTACCATTGAAGGGCAGCTCAGATGTCCCTGTACCCTGCCAACTGAAGAAAAGCAGAAGCAATCATTTTTGATCAAAAAAAGAAGTGCAGTCCATAAACCTTGTCCTCCACGTCTTCCTTTTTCCTCCACTGGTTGAAAACACTCAACAGAGTGCTTGGATTCATCACACAAGGCTTGAAGGCCCCATGCGGAGCTCAGTCCAAGGCTGGTCCTCTCAGCGGAAGCCACAGAACAGGACACATTGTGACGAAAACAGCCTTGGTCTTCGAAAAGCTCGCCCGGGAGGGGAAGAGATGGGTCTGCTCTCCAGCAGACATGATGGTGCCTGTGCCCATATGTCTGTATGCACTGTGATAAAGGTGGTTTAAAAAGAAGAGGGGGAAAAAAATACCGGTGGCCCCAAAACCTTCCCCCGTGTGTAAGGCCATGTCTGGCTTCTCACAGAACAGCCACTCTTACTGGATGGGCCTAATAGCAAGAACACCTTGTTATGGAGTGCCTGGTGATTGTGACCTGCTGCGAACAACCTTGCTCCTCTTTCAGTTTCTGCCCAATTTCATTATCTCCTGTCTCTCTCTCTCTCTCTCTCTCTCTCTCTCTCTCTCTCTCTCTCTCTGCCTGCTGTGCCTTTCTCTAGCGGCCACTTTGATCAAATCTCTGCTCTTACGTCCTTGACTGCTGCCCTCGCCGCCTGACCCCTGCATTTGAAATTTCCCCGCTTATGTAAAAGTTTATGTAGATTAACGCCACAGTTTATGCAGATTGAGTTTTTGCCACTCAAGCTTGAAGCACTAAAAGGTAGATGAGCAGTGACCTTCCCTGGTACCAGCTACGTGAGCTCTCACCATTTATCTCATAACCACTACACGCTGCATGAGCTGTTTGGCAGACAGAGAGCTGGAGGGAGAATATACATAGATACCATTATTTATTTATTTATTTATTTGAAACTTTTCAAACAACAATTTCTGGCCGCGTTTGCCAAGGCTGCATTGTGTCTTTTGCCAGAATTTCATTTGGGAGGCTTAATAAGTGTGGCTTATTTCATGCAGCTCAAAAAAAATGTGTCAATTCAGCAATGCTGGATTAAAGGTCAATGTGGTTTTTGTTCACTCTGGCACGCACACAGGAACACAAATGATTGTCCGTCCTTTAAAGCATCATGCTTCCTCCTCCAGCCTCAGTCTGTCAAACAGAAACAACTGCCAGCGGTGGTATCAAGCAGCCTTTCAGCCGTCTGCATGTCACAGCGAGCCTCCACACAGCCGTAAACTCGCTCACAAGTGGCAGCCGCACTGCCAGGGTTGAACAGTCAAGTGCCATCAAGAGCAGTTTGCCAGAGAAATGGGTCCATCTGAAAGCAAACAAAGGGCTCACTCTTGACTTGACCCGCTTTGTACAAGCTAAGTGTGCACAGGCCCGTCTGACACTGGAAAATGGCTTTCTGAACAGTCTGAACAGACAAAGCAGAAGAGCAGAAAAAGAGGAGACAGTAAATGTCATTGTTATAACTGGCCTTGCCTTGTGGTGTGGGGAAAAAAAAACATTTTCATGTTCAGACATGACTGTCATGTTGTTCAGTTCACCAAGTAAGAGGTGGAGAATAGAGGCTAAAACGGGAAGTTCAGGGTGTGCACCGACTGTATAGATATTTGAGTGTGTTGTACCATTTTAACAATATCAACGGGCTCCATCGTCGTTGAATTAGGGAAGAGTCAGGGATTCTACATTTGTCAGTTTAATTCCAAAACTTTTCCATAAGTAGATACCGAAGTTGCGTGACTGTATTTATTAAGTGTATTGAATAAAACAACCTTTACAACTAGGGGGTGGAATACATCTCCGCAATCAGTGTGTTTCTTGGCCCTGGCTTGTTTCCTAGAATATGAGAGCTGATTTTGAGGAAATAAAAATATCTTCATTGTTCTTCCTTCTCAAGTTCTTGCTTGACTTGTTAGGGTTACGATCATTATCTGTATTATCTACAATATATATACTTTTTTTTTTTTCTTTTTTTTCCTGCTGTTGTAAGTTTGTCATCTGGTGCTCTGGCACATCTGGCCTGTGTGTGGGTGATGATAGTGATGAGCTCCCTCACACCATTACATCAGCAAGCTAACAGGAAAGCAGAGCCACCATCAGGTCACTCACCCCCCATCCCTTATACACAAACATGATGTGACCCGCCACTCACACAGTTAAAACAAGGTGTCAGCTGAAGTTAGAGCTGAAGTGAGCTAAAAGCCCTGACTGGCACTGAAGCCCAGTGGGGAAACAGCTGTTCACTTTAACTCCCCACTCCGCTGTGTGTGTGCGTGGGTGGGAACAAGTGTGTGTGTGTGTGTGTGAGAGAGAGAGCATGTGCATGTGTGTCTATGCACTATTTATAACTGTTGCTGTGTCCTGCCATTGACCCGTGCTGCGTCTCTTCCGCCTTATTTGATAATGATGCTGCCTAGCTTGGCTGCATGTCAGCGTCGTGTGTGTCATGATATTATCGTTGATGTTTCAGCTGCCTGTGTGCACTACACTCATTAACCTTCTAATCTCAGGCCAATCTGCCAGCTTAAAATTTAATATTTGAAATCTGATTGATACTTATTACTGTACTGGAGCCCAACAAAAAATATATATATATTCTAGGCAGATTTTTCCCATTATGAAAATGTTGTTACATTTAATGTCCACTGCCTTAGGACTTGTGTTGTAATTTCCTAACAGGGGCTTTCAGGTGATACCACTTACAACACATGGGAAGTTTCTCTCTTAACAAGCAGTCTGGGAGGCACATTTGCACATCTATGAAGATAAATGAAATACTGATTTACATTTGCATAGTTTGTTTATTAAGGCTTTCTGTTTTGTGATAGTTTGAGTTGTAATTAAGGGTGTGACACTTAAATTCACACTGAGTAATGATTCACTAATTGGCAATTTAATAACAATTTTTCTTTTTCTTTTTTTTTTTTTTTGAAGTAATTCATTTCAATTCAAGTTTGTAAATCACAAGTCAACTTAATGAACAAACTCAATACTGATAGCCAACATGCTATATCCATTAAAGGTGCAAAATTGCTGAGGGTTGATTGAAGAGAGGACCCTATCTTATCAATGTCAGATGAGTCTAAGTGACTTTACTTATACTGACTCCTGGGATTTTTGCGTAGTGCACCTTTAAATAAAAGTACAATAAGAATATCTTCTTCTGAAATGTGTGAGGAAAAAAAGTCAACACAATTCCTAATATTCTGTTAGTGCCATGTTAAGTCGTTTTAGTCTTTTTTAAAATTGTGAATCATTTTATTCAAAATATTTTTCAATTCAGCCCAAAGTTGGAATGATTCATTATATTTATTCCTTTAAGCAGAGATTGATTCCGTTGAATCAGATTAATTTTTAATCGATGAATTGCTGTACTCCATGCTGAAGGGTAGGGACCCGTGATTTTCACAATTGTTTTCACATTGACTAATTGGTATGACAGTAAACCCAGTGAATGTTGAATCTAGTTATGATTCAAATGTCCTCGACCAATGGTAAAAAATAATCTAACAAAAAATAAATAAATTAAGTAATCCAACGCTGTGTACCTCTGCCCCCTCCAGGCTCAGCTCTTCTCCAGCAGACTGATGGACTGGGGCGGACGGCTCTGGACCTGGTTTCTGTGACAACCCAGGAGGAGCTCCGCCGCTGCGCTCAGGTCGGAAACCTGGCCCTGGACCACCAAATGTCTGAGGTCAGGAACCTACCACTCCTGGAGGCTGGGTCCTCCCTCCTGGCACACGTCATCTTCACCTACCAGCGGGAGCGGGGCCTGCTGGGCCGCATGCAGCCCGACAACAAGGCCCAGAGCCTGGGCTACAAGCTGGCCAGGAGCCTGGAGAGACACTCCCTGCAGAGGGTGACCTCCGGCTGGGCAGATCAGCGGGCGGTGAGGCTGGCAGAGGATGCAGAGGTGCTGCTGGGGCTGGGCAGAGGGAACTACATGGGGCAGGTGCCTCAGGCAGTGAGAGAGTGCGAGGGCGAGAACACACGCTTTCTCATGGAGATACTGGAGGATCTGAAGTCTCGGGGAACGGCGCTACTTGCTGATCTCTGACATGACATTAACAGACAGCACACTGAGAAAGACTTAGTGGCCTCGCATGTGCCTTAAAAATGCAGACGAACTTCTTTTATCAGCCAGAGAGTGATACACCAGTAAACACTAAAGCTCGAATCTTCTATTAGATTGTCACAATTTTTGCATATTTGTGATATATTTTGTGGTATTTGATGTAATCTTCTGCCTATTTTAAGACCTGTTTCATTTGTTATACTGAATTTGGTGTGTTTTGTTTCAGAATATTTTATGCTTCACCAGTATTTATGACACTTTGACTTTTGTATGGATGTGGAATTTTGAGCTGAATGTTAGATGATGTTTCTACACTCACGTTACTACCTCATTTTATTTCTCTGCAGCTACTTTACTTACTGTTGAAATATAATATGTAATGTTATAAAACGGGAATGAGTTTACAATGAGTGGAAATAAATTGTCCAACTTTCAAGCTACAGTGACAGGTAATTGTATGCAAGTAAGATGGCACTGCATCAGATCACCTTATAAGAAAATAATGTGCATATATCTCTCTCTATATATCTATATCTACATATATAGATATAGATATATGTATATACACTGCACAAATTTAAATGAACTTTTAGCTCCAGTGGCCACTGTTCCAGCAGTTTAAGCAGTTTAATCCTAAAAGAGGCTCATGACAGATGGAGTGCCTTCATGTGGGGACCACATTGAAAGAAAGGGTAGAACCACTCTTCACAGAAGTCATCCTGGTTTGGGATGCTTGAGGCAGGGGTCTGCACCCAGGGGACCCAGCCCAGCCATACAGACAGCAATGAGGAATGAGCCACTTCCTGAAGGGGAACCCGAGCAGAGAGAGGGGCTTAGTCCTGTGCACTGGGGTGGGCTGGCTGGGAGACGGAGCAGTGGAGGTGAGCAGAGGGGATCCTGAAATGTGAGCGTGCTCACTGTTAAGGCAGCGAGATGAATGGCCTCTTATTCCCCTGGCCCCTTCCAGTGTTGGCTTGGACTCATCCTAAAGGAAAATGCCACCTTATTTTTAAAATAATTTTAGTGACAAAAATTAGACACTCTGAACATGATAAAAAATATTTAATTTGTTTGTTTCCTCTTTTTTTTTTTTTTTTCAAAATAAGCAACATACATCAGGTGCACTTTATTTGTCAAACCAGAAATATACATCATATTTTCTCGTAACTTCTCCCCCTCCTGACCCACCCACACCTCAGGCCCTAACCCTGTCCTGAAATGTCATTGGTCGTAACTGGGCACATGAAGATGATGTCACAGGCAGGCAACATTGCAGGCGAAAAACTAAACAAACAAACAAACAAAAAGATCTGAGAGAAAATGAGGCAGGCATACACCTACTATACGATATCATCAACACCAGACCATTGACAGGCATACCGTATAAAATACAACCATAAATTAACAAGTGGTTAGCTATGTACAGTATCATTCCAAAAATAAATAGTCTAGTTTTAACTTGGTGCAAATAAAAGTGCTTTTTTTCCTTTACAGCTCTCAGTCTGATACATTCCTTTTTGTTAGAATTAATATTTCCTTTACATCATACAAAATAAAAACACTTTGGTTTGCTTGCAAACATGGCCAAAACCACATTAAAAAAAAATCCAAAAAAGAAGGTATTTGGATGCAATACCACACGATACTCACCACAAGTTACTGTAAAATTATACTACGTACAGTACATATTTCAGGTATTCAAACAGTCCCTTCAGGCATTATAAAAAGCCATTCTTCAAGAGCTGGGGAGTGTGTTTGTTGTGGAGGCTATAATCAGTCTGCGACGCTGCTCTTGGGGGACAGCCTGTTATTGTCTTTCAAGTGGATTCTTCAAAACAACAAAACCAAATCAATGGCCCTCTGGAGTGACGGATCTGAGCTTGTTGATATTTAAGCACGGAGATGGATGGATGGAGAGGGAAGAGACAGACAGGCAAGACGGGAGAGAGCGACAGGATAACAGAGGAGAGCAAAAGTCGGGGACGGGTGCCGTGGGTTGAGGTTAGAGTGATAAAGACAGACGGGCAGAGAGACAGAAAGACGAAGGGGAGAGGGAACGAGATAAAGGCGGGGGAAGAGAGAGAGCGGGCGCGATCGAGGCGGAGATCAGCGGGATGAGAGGAGACCCCCTCAAATGTAGCCTGCACTGTGATCTTTCAACAGATGCTCACAGAGAGGCCCAGGAGACTCTGCCTTCAGACAGGGTCGCAACCCCGCTCACTGACGAATGAGGGAACCGCAGAGAGAGCAAACGGAGAGAAGGATGATGGGAAGAGGGATCTGAAATAGCATCACACACACATACACACACACAAAACCTCGATCCCTGACATCTCAGGCCTACGTCCCCTCAGAGCCCCGGCTTGTCACGCAGCGGCTGGCTGCTCGTCTCGCTGACGGCCTTCTCCACCACCAAACTCTCAGCAGCTGGCACTTCACACACACACACACACAGGCTTCCACTGTATGTACACATGCTGACACACACACACACACACACACAGACACATCAGTCTACAGCTAGAGGGGAGAGACAATTCTAACACGCACCAACACTGAGAAAAGCAACATGTCTTTGATTGCATAAACATGTGTATACACATACGCTCTTGCACACACACAGTTCACATACACAAGCCCCTGTCTCTGGAAAGAGAGATCAAAGTTGAGCTGTGGGCACAGGAGGTGGGGCAGATGGAGAGGGCGGCCAGCCTGGGGCACAGCATCACAGAGAGAGTGTGTGTATGTGTGTGTGTGTGTGTAAGCCTGAGAGCAAGAGTGTGTGCATGCACAAGTGGATGTTATGTTTTCCTCTGTGAGCAAGGAGGTATGTGTGTTGGAGATCTCCTAGAGAGCATGTGTATTCACATTAGGGTATCTTTTTGTGTGTGTGTGTGAGTGTGTGCGTGCATGTTTGTGTGCATGAACGCTTGCGTGTGTACACATGGGGAGATGAGAGGAGAGGAGACCAGCCTTTCAAACAAGATTAGGGCTGTGCGTGCCCAAAGGCCTGCCTGCTTGGCGACACTCTCTGTATAGACTGGGTGACATCTATATTAGCGCCACAGCAGCCAGCCCAGCCCGCTGCCCCCATCCTGACAGAGAGAGAGAGAGAGAGAGAGAGAGAGAGGGAGAGAGAGAGAGAGAGGGGTGGGTGACTGACAAACTGACAGATTGACTGACTGACTGAAAGAGGATTTTGACAGGTTTTTAAGAGGTAAAACACTGTAACAGTACAATTATCTGGGCATGTAGATGTGGTAAGGGTTCGGTGGCGTAACGCCAACTCCCTCATGCATGATTTTTTTTTTCCTTCTAGGTATCATTTCAGCATGATTATGTAATCCCAATCTATTTTTGGGAAGTATGGAGACACTCTGGAAGATATACCAATATGTTTGATTTTTTTTTTTTTTTTTTTTTTTTTGCATTCAAAAAGGCTTTGAACAGATTACCAAACAGTACTGAAAAAGCAAATCTGGCCGTTGCACTGCAGCACAGACACCACCAAAGGCTTTCCATCGCGCCGTCCAGTTTTGTGTTCAGTAGCAGGACAGATCTCGAGGCTAACAAGCTAATTGCTAATCAACTTGGCTGGCTGACTTGGAGTGGAAACAATCCAAATGACTGCCAGTGAACATAAAACCATTACCATATCCAAGAGGGGGGGAAAAAAAAAAAAAGGAAGAAGAGATACTTCAGTATAAAAACAATTTGAAATATAAACATATTGCCAAAAGCACTGAATGGCTAAAATAGTAGAAAAAAGCCTGTGTTCTATTGCAGGATGATATTGCAGAATGTTAGTGTATAAGGCTCGGTTTGTTTTGTTTGTTTTTTTTTTTTCCACTTTTTTTTTTTGACAAAACACGGATGCACTCGATATGTCATTTCAGAACGATCAGTAGAAATGTTAAAACTCGCTGTTTTACTCGTCGTGTGACACTCGTGGCAAAGCGAATGGACGGGAGAGTCCTCCGAGGTGTCAGAATGATGGAGAGAAGAAACGAGGAGAGTTGCTCACATGGCCGAGAAAAAGGTCAAGCCTTCCATCCATCGTTCCGGCTCGCCATGAAAATCAATCAAAAAAAAAAACATAATGATAAGAATAATTCAAGATATTTCTCATACTCTTTCTCGTTTTCATTCATCCAAGTATTTTTTTTCCTTTTCCTTTTTTTTTTTTGTACAAAAATGACACTTCAGGAATCTGCACTGTACATTGTACATAATTAAACACAGAAAAAGATTTAGAGAGGGAGCAAGATGAGAGAAAAAAGACTAAAGAGAGAGAGAGAGAGAGAGAGAGAGAGGAGGGAGAGCTGAGCAGAGTTGAGCTGGTCTAGACCCGTCTTCCTCTGCTCCTCGGTGTCCAGTAATAGACGAAGAGAAGAAAAGTGGAGAAGAGAGGAGTTGGTGGGCGGACGCAGTCATCTACCCGGGGTTGTTTTTCTTCCTTTTATTTGGACTGGGATTGGGATCCAGTTTCAGCTCTCGGTACTGCACCTGTTAAAACACACAGACACACACACACACAGAAACACACACGCACACACACACACACACACACCCCACCCGGTCAGGTGGAGAGAGCAAAGGATGCTGGAATAGCACAGAAACCCTCCAGAGGCTCTCTGTGTCCAGCTGTGTGGAACAGTGGCCTCGGGGAAGGGATTACACACTGATTACAACATACACACACACACACACACACACACACACACATACATACACACAATGCATGCACGATTGTGTTCAAAGCTCCAAATAAACCCTATCCTCGCGTGCGCACGCACACACACACAGACACACACACACTTGCACAGCTGTGGAACAGTGGCCTAAGGGAAGGGATCACACAAACAAACAGAGAGCAGGGCAAGGGCTCATGGGAAAGCTTGGAGAGACTACAGAGTCATCTCGGCGTGGTGAGATGGTGAGGAGAGAAAAGGGCAGAGAGATGGGAAGCAGACAGAAGGTAGAAAACACGGCTTAACCCTTTCAAAGCCGAAATCTGCGCTTGGCCAGTAGTTCTCCCGGCATCAAAGAGCGCCACTGATCACATACCGGCTGTGTGTTAGCTCGCTTACCGCGCGGTCACTGTCTGGGGGGGTTAAAAGGAGAAGCCATCTAATTAGGGACAACTTCCTTTTGGATGAATGGACATCACTCTCGTCCAGGATGATTAATCCTCAGTTTATGGAGAACAAAGGACCTATTAGAAAAACGGAGGCAGATGACTCGCGGGGAGCAACCCACATCTGAGCCTGGCCTTCTATAAAAGGTACATCTGAACATCTAAAACCTTTCCTGGCCCTAGAGGTTAACAAACAGGCATGCTGGAGATTTTTTTTTTTTTTTTTTTTTTTACAATGCTTATATTCTTCATGATACTGTACATAATAAACAGAGAAGTTGTGGCCTTCCCTGTCAGGCTGAGTGAACTGGAGCTAGAGGCCTGAAAGCGGTCTGTTTAATCCAGCCGGTCACTGAGTAGCTTCTCCTCTGAATATTCTCTGTAAATTTAATGGATCCCACAGAAGACGGCCCTGGCTCCTGCTTCCAGAGCGGTAGAGGACCCGTCAGCCATGAGGTGGGTTCAAACCTCTCATCACAACCTGGGATGAGTTACCCTGGTGGGACCAGAGAAAGGAAGCTACAGTATGGTTTGTCTTTAATCAGCTGTTTTTTTTAGCCTGAACAGGATTTGCCACTTTCAGTAAGTATCAGTATCACCAGTGGACCATCCAAGTAACTTGTGACATATTTTGGCCAAAGGTAAGAGGTCCTATTTGAAGTGATGCTTTGATGGAGAACAGAGGCTAAGAAGAAACTGTTCTTCAGTGATGGACACAGACTCAAGCACATCACAGTGGCTGAGCCTTAAAAACTACAGACTGTCACTCCAGTGTAGTCTCTAGTTTTCAGACGCGCACGCACACACACTCACACACACCAACACAGTCGCTAGCCCAGACAGATTCAAGACACTGACAAGCAATAGCCACTGAATCAGAATATATATATATATATAAAAAAAAAGAAAAGAAAAAACAGAGATTTAACAGACAGCCACAACAGCAAAGAGTCAGTATCATCTGTGGGATCCCTCCTTGGCTGATGTATTGTAGGCTACTCTGTATGTCTGCCTGACTGACACCCTCTCTGATTCTCCAGGCAGACAACAAACTGACGTCAGTGCAGTTTCTCTGTTCTGTCTCAGGGTGGGTCTGTCTGCTGTGGACAGGAACAGGAGCATCTCTCAGCGCCGGCTGTGAACAAGCCTTCATCATCCATCTTCTACTGGTTACCACTGTCGCTTCAATGAAGGCTTCCAGTATCCTCTGCCTCCTCTGTTTCTTGGAAACACACACACTCCTATGAATGCCTGAAATGGAAGTGCATACTCATGCACACCGCATGCAGACAGACAATACACCCCCTGTCCACAGCTATTTCACTAAAATCCCAAAGCAATCCACACACACATACACATACACAGCGGGGTGTTTCAGGTCCTCGTGACAGCAGTGGTCACCAAAGTCCCATAAAGGTGCTTAGGCCAGCATGTGTTGCTCTTCTCGCCTCACTAGGCACTGCACCGATTCAGGTCTGGATACTCCTCACTTGCAAGGCAAGCTAACTTTAGCCCGCACAGCTGTGCAAATAAGAGCGGCGGACAGTGGTTCTTGGACCGAGAAAGATGGCGAAAGACAGAGAGAGACACAGAGAGAGATGATCTGGATGGTTCCGGCGATGAGAAAATAACCCGTGGAGAGAAAACAAGCGAGGAAGGGACAGTGGAAGCGAGGGGAAGGGAAAATAGAAACACAGGCACAAAGTCGGAGCAGAGGTGAAACACAGAACGGGACGGTGAGAGTCGGGAGTGAGCAAAACAGGACAAACTAACACAGGACAGAGAGGGAGAAAACAAAGAGAGCGGGTGAGACAGAGGGAGAGCTGTGGACAGTCGGGTGGTGACAGATACTGTTCTCATGTGGGTGTGGAGCCTTTTATAGCCCAGCCAACTAAAGCAGACAACGGGGCAAAAACCCAGGGGAGAGAGAGGGGTTATATGGCCCCATCTGTGTGTGTGTGTGTGTGTGTGTGTGTGTGTGCGTGCGTGTCTGTGTCGGTAGTTTCATTATGTGTGCTTAGGGGACCATGACAGTCCTGGCACAGTGCCCACACAGACCGTGATCCCCGACAATGGTGCGTCCACGGATGAGAAAGTGAATGAATGGATGAACGATTTAATTCACTCATGAATGACAGAGTGAGTCACAGCACATCTGCACATGGTGCGATTACAACAATACGTATCTGTTAACATCAATTACCTCCCCAAACAATCCAGCAACTGCTATTCTAATGTTATTATTGTCCTCCGTGTACGTCTCACTCTCGCTCATCATTTGCCGCGGGCCTGAAACAAGCCCCTTCATATCCCAAAGTGGGACAGGTACCGTGCGGGATCACTGGCTGTTAGTGGGTCCCATTATGCGGCCAAACGCCTACAACAGCGAAAAAGCAGACAGCAATTTAATCTCGCATGTTGACATCCCCATCCAAACAAAAAATCGCACTTTGTACGTGCACACAAACAAAGAAAAGTTTCCATGTCAGGAGAGAGGATTTGCTTTTTCGTAAAGAGAAGGGAAGGCGGAAGGGGGAAAAAAAAGAAAAAAAGAAAGAAAGAACGGGAGAAGAAACAAAAATATCTCAATCAAACGGGAGTTTCTTTGTGATGGGCTGCCAGCCAGGAAACAAGGGGCTCACACGTCACGAGTTCAATTCCGCCTTATAGGTGACAGGCCTGCCTAGCGCTTTACCCCTGGCTCCCTTCTCCCCTTGCCTAATAACACACACACACACACACACACACACACACATACAGGGCAACCCACCGATACAAACAAGAGGAGCTAGTTAAAGTCAAAAACAGAAGCAATAGAGAGGAGATGAGGAGAAAGTGGGACGTTAACAAAATAAAAGAAAGAGGAATAGGAATAGGGTGAGAGTAAAAGGTGTGGTGACGCGGTGAGCTTATAAGCAATTTGGTAGCGGGAGCAGGGAGCTCAAAGGGAACATCGACAGGAGAGGCAGTGGGTAAAGACCCTGCGCTGCTCAAAGGCTGCTCCAACCTCACCCCTCTCTCTCTCTCTCCTCTCTCTGCCTCTGTTCTCCCAAATGTTGACAGTACAACTGCAAAACAGGCTTTGAAGTGTGCTCCGCTGAAGGGGCGCGCGTACCAGCGAGTGCTTCGTTTAACGGTGTTCTACACAAAGCGTCCCGAGACCCGGCTCCCTCCCTCTCTCTCTCTCTCAAACTGTCTCTCATTCTCCCGCTCTCTGCCTCTCCCTGCCATTGAACCTTCGACGACGTTTTGATGATGCCGGGGTGGGCAGACAGACAAGGCGAGACCAAGCCGGATGACGGTGAGCAAAAAAGGCAAATAGGCGAATAAATAAATCAAGTCAAGAAAGGCAACGGGAGCAACGTTTTAATGATACTATGCTATTCCGTTTCTAGCCATTTCCGCCGAGTGGGAAATCTCGGCTGGTTTCATCTCGCATGATGCCGAACCCAGCGTAAGGGTTATTAAATGCTCCCGGAGAAAAACAATTGTGTACAGTTCAGACACCCAAAGATCGGAGGATTCAGCACTCACGTCGATCGCTGGGAGAGAAAAAGCACATCAAGGTGACAGCTGGTGAGCTAGTGAGCAGAAAAAAAGTCATACACACACACACACACAAAAAAATCATGAAAAGAAAGTTTTTCCTGTTAGTTTCTACACTATGGCACCCACTGAATAGTGACTAATTGGCCACGTGCAGTCAAATGTTTAAATTTGTCACGAAAGCGAGAGGGAGGGAAGGACGAAGGGAACGAGAGAGAGACCCCTGACTTGGTAGAGCTGATGGATGCGAGTCATAGAGCCTAACAGCGTTTTAACCTCTAACTATCCTGCCTTTGACCTTTTAACCCCAGCGTGTTCAGTCCGGGTCATCTTCAGTATAAACGCTGCCTAAAAATATTGCACCAACTCCCCGATGTCCATTAGAAACTAAATTGGAATTCATGTCTATTTTTGTACTGGGGCGGCTGATCTTGCCACTTTACACCGATCATAAAGGACCACTTGGCATGCTAATTGCCTTGGCCCTACTTATGCACTCCCTAGCTCACATGGCTAATGGTGTCGTAAAACATGCTAGTGCACCAACACGTCCCGAACGTCAGGTAGGGAATACTTTGCACTATAACCGTGCTTGGTTTGGCCTCATTTAAGAGGACATGAAGGATTCCCCCGTAATGACCGTAAAGACAGCTTACTCTGGCATAAGATCCCAGCCACATACAGGATACGGCTACCTAGAGGGGGAGAGTGTCCCTTTCACATATACATGCATGTCTGCATGAACACACACACACATGCACACACACCATGGCCAGCCTTTAACATTACAGCTCATGGGGGGACATGAGGACTTAAGTAAACTGATCAGCTGGTAAAAAGGGAACTCTGTGTTTAAGTGTGAGCGCTCGGTGCTGGTTGCAGTAGCCTGTGCACCAGTAGGGATTTGGTCTTTAAAGGAGGTTTGACAGTGCTGTTAGGGGCCCTGTGTCAGTGATGTGGAGCGCTTGGTTTACAAGGCCCGTGTAGCTCGAGCTCAGTTTACTGTTGATGAGGGCTGAGGAGAATTCAAACCGGATTTGGAGCCATCCCCTTTATGGGATTTCAGCTTGCCAAGCAACTGTCTGTCAGCTTCGTACTCAATGTATGATGTCCAAAACATAAAGGCTTGCATGCACGTCTAAGGGACAGATGGTGATGAACAAACCATGAGACACCTTTCACACTTTGTCCTTTGTCTTGGGTGATCTGATCACAAGTGGACACCGGGTCTCAAACCAACCCGTTTGCGCTCGGAACACCACCTACTTGCTTTGTGAAAGGAAGTAAAAAGACGAGGCGATAATTATCTGCTGGTCCCCACTCAACAGCCTTCCTGCAGTTCAGTCAACTCCTTGCAGGAAGGCAGAGTCCATTAGCACTTGTTGCACGCTGGAAACAGTGGGTGAAGGACTCCAGGCTCCCAGGAATTAAGCTGTTATGTCCTCGACTTCCCAGAACCAGAATTTTCTACCTGGATTTTCGTTCACGCACATTTTAACAATGGTGTGTCACTCACAGACCAACTCAGTTGGGGACTTTCGACATCCTTGGGCAACCTCGCTCGGGCAGCCTGGCTAAAAAAGAGAGGCTGGTTGCAACGGCGTCACTAATGGGCCAGAGATAAGAACTAGGATGGGTGGAGAAAATTGGAAAGATATTGAAAGCACGGACTATAGAAGTGAGGAGACAGAAGACATGGAAGGGAGTTAGAATAAGATACAGAGGAATCAAACTAAGAAGCAGAAGTAATTCTGACATATGAACTTGATCACAAATTAAATCACCGCAGATGTGTTCAAGATGCATGACAATCCCTGAATGTCTGTCCACTTGAGACTGGATCACCCAACGTGGATGTAAAAAACAACTGTGTACCAAAGCTGTTCCACAGTGACACTGAAATGCTACACAGCGATACAGTGCATGATGGGCTTTGGCCCGCTGTGGCTGCCCTTTGTATATAAAGTCATTAGAACCTCATCAGTTCTGGCTGCACTGAAGCACCTCCAAATGATGCGGAACACTGAACGAGGCCCAACCCACCACGCACCACTGCTGGGAGAGGGGATGTATCTATATGTGTGTGTGTGTGTGGAGGGGTGTGTTTGTTTGTGTGGTAGGTCACACCAGGGTCCCGAAATAGCACTCCATTAGTCATCCACAGTGTCAGGCATAGTGGGCCCCTGAACCAATGCCAACGGGTACCACGGACACGTGCCCAGGAGGGGACACACCATTTGGACCCCAGCACCTCTCTGTAGCACCGCAGAGCCTGCAGGGCCCAGTCCCCACAGGCCACTGTGACCCAGAAAGGCAGGGGCAGGCAATGAGGTGAACCCAGCACTGGAGGCAGCGGCGGGACGCATCGCAGAGCAGAACGTTCTTGTTCATTTTTAGCCAACGTCCTCACAGCAAGGTTTCTCTCGCCTGCAAACTAATCTCTGCATTTAGTCAGAGAGTGATCGGTGCAGGCCTCACTTCGGTACTGATTGGCTGAGCAGTGAGTTACAATTTAATTTCCCCCATTTCTGGGTGTTACAGTGAAGACTGACTTGAATATATCGTCTCCTTTTCCTTCAGATTTGCACTCCACTGCTAAATGGCGCTGTTCATCATTTCTTATTTTACACAAATGAGACTCCTTGTCCTACAAAATGAACCTGTCACCTCAATCTAGCAATCGGTTCCATCCTTTCATTCACCTCTTCCATCCTTTTCCTTCCTCTTCCCCATCAGTCTTTCACTCTCATTTCTCCGCACGCCTCCGAACTGTCACAGAAACCTGGCAACAATAACCCTTCCAGCAGCTGCAGCAATAAACAGTTACAGTAGCAGTTACAGTATCACTTATACAGTAGGCACAGCTCCAGCACCAGGGGCACCAGACCAGACCAGCATGTCCGCCCCCCACTTCCCCTGCCAGCAGGCCCTCATTAGGGCCCTTGTAAAGGCCTCGTACCTGCCGAGCCTGGGCCCCTCCACTTCTCCGGCCCTCCAGGCTCCAGGTGTGTAAGGTGGCTGCACTTCACCAGAGGGGACAGCTTGAGCTCATTTGGCCCAATGACTACCTGCCTAGCGTCTATCACCATAGCAGGCCCCAGAACACTATGAAACTGTAAAACCAAACAGGGGCAGAGAGGGGGGAGAACATGGGCAGGGGAGCAAGGATTATGACCCTGTAAAGATGAAAGAGGTCGCGGGCAACAAGCGATCAAAGAGGAAGTGTGTCGGTGCTGATGTGGCAGGGGATTGGATGGATCAGAGGCCCCAGCTAGTTTAGCCGCAGTCTGCATGCATGTGTGTTTGTGTGCGTGCCCATGTGTGCGTTTATGCGTGTGTGTTGAACTCAACGCAGCGGGGCTTAACAGCCAGAGCGGACACCATCAGTGCCGGATAACACGACTTTCACAAGCTGCCGCTTAATTGCAGTTTAAACAGCACCTTGTCCTGTGCAGTGCAGGACGCTAGAGACTTAATACACACACACACACACACACACAAAACAAAGACACACACAAGCACCGCTGTGCACCTATATTTTACCTAACGAAGCGTCCTTGCTATTCAGCTGCAGAGTTAATCTGATCTCACGGTTAATGTAGAAGCAAAACCGCATGAGCCTGGTTAACTGTTGGTTTACATTCTGTTCTAATTATTAGCATAGCTGGCAAACAACAGCTAACCATGTGTGCGTGTATGGAGTTAATCAGCCTAGTTATATGCTGGGCACTAAACTCACTTAACCTTGTTATCTTTTTACGTAGTCCCAGTGCTGTATGTGGTGAGAGAATTAGATCAGTGAGCTATTCATGTGAAAACACGGGAAGGATTTTGGAACCATTAGGTTAAATATCTCCATGATATAACAATGGAAAGTCAGATAATTGTATGTAAACAATACAGCAGTCATCTCTGAACAAAGCCAGAGGCTGAGAGGAGAAAGGAGATGGAAAAAAAGAAAGGGTAAGAGAGAGAAGGGATAATAGAAGGAGCCCTGGCCCTTGTCCACGTGAGAATGACAGACGTGGTGTAAAAATGATTTAAAAAAAATAAATAAATGAAAGTGGAGAGTTCACCCACCACTTGTACATCTGAGGGCACTCTGGACAAAAAGTCTAGCAGCTCGTTGTTATCGATGGTGTACGGGTCTCGCAGCTTCTTTGTGAATTTATTCACCCCTGCAGAGAGACAGGGAGAGAGGAGGACGGGGCAGGTAGCAGGAGGGGAAGAAAGGAAAGTTCATTAGTACATACAGTATGTCGTTATAGCCTTCATGGCTGCTGTGCTCTCTTTCTGTTCCTCTCTACGCTGAATGTAAACTGTAGTACTGTACATCATCAAGGACGCCCCTTTTGAATGTCTTTAAAGCCCAAGAAGAAACCATTATGGACAAGTTTTTTTCAGTTCTTAGTCCCTGAGATTGCACCTGAGAAACCAGTTATTACATTTTCTATGCTTTCTCTCACAATATGGAAAAGCAGCAATCAATGTTCTATATACAATAAGTAAAATGAATGTGGACATTTTTTGTGCAGAATGTTCTTCTAAGCCTAATAATTTCCTATATTTTATTAAGAGTGAACTTCACAGCGCTAGACCACTCGAGCTCACCCCAGGCTAGTACGATGTATCGTAAAGGGATGAAGTAGATGATGATGGTGGCCACACCGAGAGCCACGATGGCCAGCCAGCTTAGAAAAGGCACAGTCCAGTTAAATGTGCTGGAAACAGAGGGGAAAAAAAAGAATGGAAAAAGTTAGCAGACACAAGAGAGTTCAATCTGGCCAAAAAAGGCTGAGAAAAAGAAAGAGGGAGAAAGTCACAAAAGGGCATTTTAATACTTTAGAACCAAAACAAGCTGATCTAGACTGCCCTGAACTAGTCTGGTTACAAATTCATCACACTCGCTGAAACTGGGCACAAGGAAATGGAATCACAGAAAGCCCAGCTAAAGCATTACAGGTCAGCACTGCAGGGTGAAAATGGACTATGATTGAATGCAATACCCAGTATCTAATCAATGGAGGGTCCTCAGCAGTGGAAAAGAAAATTTTTGACTCTGTCTCATGCACTTCGGTTTAATTTAAAATGCTTTTAAAATGCCTGAAAAAAAAACAACCTTTAGCCTGGTGCACTTTTTCTTATTCCGATTTCAATCCAAATGAAATTCCCTGCCTTGCCTGTGCCTTGTATGGATCTGGGAGAATGAGAGTGTGAGGATGCATATGCATGCGCTTGCAGACACTCGTGGTTTTCTGTGTGAGTGTGTACAGTGTTTCAGCTAACTGGGGGTCACGAGGGAGCTAAGTAAGCTGTGACAGACAGACAGACAGCCCGTTTGTCTGTCTCTCAGGGCTGGGTGTCATGCTGGCAGGGGGAAGCGGGGCAACCTGGCACCGAGAAACAACAGTGGGACGAGCGGAGCGGAGCAGAGCCGAGCCGAGCCGAGCGGGCCGGGTGCCGAGGAGCAGGCTTACGACTCACTTCTTTATCCTCTCGCCATAGGAGGCCACTTCATCCAGCGCATTCTGCACGCTGATGCACACGTCCTGAATGGCATACAGCTTGTTCATGAAGCCCTTTCTCTCCGAGTCCTGCGAGAGGACAGATAGAGAGTTGCAGGCGAAGGGTGAAAGAAAGCAAGGGAGAGAGAGAGGGAGAGAGAGAGAGAGAAAGAGGAGACAGAAGACAGAGGCTGGGCACAGGCGTCTTTGTGAAAACAATACATTTTAAATAGCGTCAAAGACTTGACGAGGGGAGCCAAATCACCGGATATCCTGCTTGAACTGACGGAGTGCTTTCATTCCAGGCAGTAATAGAGATATAAAGTCGGCAGAACAAATCAAAATGTTTTCCTCCTTACAAAGCGCACACAGGAAAATTTGAATATGTGAATAGAGAGGCAGAATTAAACTGAAAGCTGAATGGATACGTCAATCTTTGGATGCTCTTTCTCTCTCCCTCTGTTGCTGCCAAGGGAGCTAGGAAGGCCGGGCAGAGTCCTCTTTTGTTCTGCTGGCTGGCACACTGTGATGATGTCACCAGCAGTGACATCATTATCATCCTTATTAACGCCGTCACCCACCATGAAGAGCTCTTCCTTTTCAACTTTTGATGGTTGAGAACTTGGGAGCATTGCGAGTTAGGGGGAGTGGAAGACCACAAACCCGACAGGCAATCGAGAATCTACAATCCCCTCTTATTGGAACAAAGTGAAGAAGATAAGAAGTCATGCAACAGTCAACGAGCTGCCTGCTGACTGACTGACAGGCAGGGACAGGACAGATCTAGACAGAATGAGGTGACAGAGAGTGATAGAGAGTGGTTGGGTGTGCGAGGACATAAACACGCAGACTGGTTGGATGTGGTTGGTGGGCATGCTTGGAGGAGAAAAGGAGGCATAACAAGGAGGGATATCTGTTACCAGTAGAATTAAGTGACAACAGAGTCCGGGGGTCCGCTCACGGCTGGTCAGTTTGCAGTGTAACAATAGCAAGGGATATCTAACAAGTTGGCAAAGGAGGGGAAATTTATTACAAGATGAAGTTAGACTCAACTAAAAGCTTAGGCACAAAGAAGAGCTAATGGCATAACCTCAGCGGGCAAACCAATGACTGATTACTTTTCTTAAAAAAAAAGACAGCATGTACAGCAATAGTCATGTTAATGATGAAGATGGATGGATATTGTTAGATTATAGAAGTATAACTCTGAATAATCCCTGTCATTATACGAAAAAAGACAGTAGAGCAGTCACAGACGCAAAACCCTCTGGACCCGAGAGGCCTTTACCACAATTCCCTCCTAGGAGCCAGCCCCCCTACCCCTCAAACCCTCCCAGTGAGCCCAAAAACACCCCCCACTGCCTCCCCCCATACCCGCCTCCTTTTTCTGCTCCCCATCCAGGATCAGATAATGTGAAAAATGAACCATGGAGCAGGCAGGGAGACCACATGGCCTCCCCAGAAAAACCACACAAGACAAATAGATATAATTAGACAGCGTCCCTGGGTTATTTTTCTTCGCAAATATTTTACAAGACTCCCTTTCTTTCTTCCTCCCTCTCTCCTCCGCTCCTCAATCCTTTCCTCTGAGTCCATCTGTTTTTCATTGCTCACTCAAACAAATCTCAGGGTGCGGGGTCTATTGTGCTGGGCTGGGTTAGGCCGAGCCGAGCCGGGCTGGGCCGGGTCAGGCTGTTTTATTTTCGGGCCCGGACCCGGGGGAGACCGTTTGAGGACCAGGGGAGTGGTGTGAGAGAGCGGGCGGGGGTGGAGAGGAGAGGTCAGAGGTCATCAGAGTATAAACCATTGCCACATGCCCCTCGGACCGCGGTCTGACTCCTATTTCCTGTCTTCAAACAAGGCTAGGAGAGGCGGGAGGTAGCAATAACATGGAGGGCCATGGAGAGCCTTGTTTTCCCAGCTCCCCCGCACACTGCGCACATATGGAGCCAGGCAACCTGTTCTTATAGTGGAACCTAACATACACACACACAAACACACACACACTCACACACCACAGCTATTAGATAAGAACACCTGGTCTCGCTGTGAGGCTCTAAAACCTATTTTATATCCTGTCATTGATTAGAAGATGAGGGCCCACACTAAAAGCATTTCCTTCTTATTTATCATTACTAATATTGTTGCTGTTGTTTGTTTGTTTGTTTATTTATTTATGTTTTTGCTTTATTGTTTTCCCCCTGTGACCTTGACTTTTTGTCTGAGCCTGTAATGTCATCACTGACATGAAGGAACTGATACACAGAATGCAGACGACAACGACAGCGGCATTCACAAATCACTGTCAAGGTCAAAAGCTTGTTAAATTTCGTTCACAAGTTTGCACCGAGCGGCACACGATAGACACTTGGTACCTAGTCTTTGTATATATTATTATATTTCAGGGAGCAGAGATTGGCTTTGATATTCAGCTGCATCTGGGGGGGAAAAAAAACGGGGGAATATTTGAACCAGCAGAGCTGAGCTTACTGAGACACACGCTTACACAGCTCCAGTGTGGAGTGGATACATCACTTGTATAATAGGTTAAATCAAGGACTTCTCATGTTGTCATTATGTTCTGAATGCACACAGTTTCTCCGGTGTGTGTAAGTGTGTGTTAAAACTCGACTGCGCACATGTGATACGTGATGAGAACATGGTGTTCCAGGCCTGACCGGCTTCCAGCCACACTCGAGAGCAGAGCGGGGTCTTTACAGGAGACTTAGGACCTGTATTTCTGTCTGTCTCTTCCAGTGTCTGTCAGGAAGACTAAGTGGGTTTGTTTGGAGACCTGAAGGCCGGGCTAATAAAACGAAATCTACGAGGACTCTGCTGTGAGCTGGCTTCAGCTGCAGCTATGCTAATGCTCAAAGTATGCTTCAAATCCCAGCACCTCATCTAGTAACTTTGTCCTGATGGATGATGCATCATGACTTGAATCATTCAGACAGACACTGTAATAGTCCTGTCTAATGAGTTTAGCATCATGTGTTTTAATTTGCTGCAACTGACCTGCAGTGTGATTTACCTGCTATTTCAGACTCTGACTGTGAAAATAAGATTTCATCTAAGAGACAAACATGTATATTTTACTATTGCTGTATCTATTGCACACACATGAACTTGCACTAAATGTAACATCCTGCTGCCGTTTGTGTGCCTGCAGCCTACTGTACGTCACTATGTGAGTTATTCTTGCGTCCCTGCACTGCAACAGCACCGAGAGAAATTCCTGCGCCGTTATTACACTTGGAAAACAGTGATTCTGATTCTGAAATGAATCCAGCAGATTTCCAGCAGAGACATTAAATGAAAGCAGAACATTTGATGGAAATTTTCCCAGAAATATCAAAAACACGAAAAAGGGTATTGTTTCCTCAGTAGTGGTTTAACAGGAAAAACAGATCCTGTTTATTTTTCAGAGTGTTCAGGACAGTCAGCGTACAAACTATATCACCATTTTGGGTCTAATTACTGTACTCTGCACGGTGTGTATCAGAGGTTCTATAGCATAAATACTGAGGCCTTCGCACATATCGCCTTCATTCTCGTTATCTCCTCTCTTTGTTTTCCAATCTGCAGCGTAGGGCCCAGTGGCACTCAACAGTAGGATGTGAGTTCAGGATGAAGTCAGAGGAACAATGAACGATTGTATTTGGGACAAACTGCACTGAGACGATCTGTGTATCCGGTGAATGAAAGGCTTCTATGTGAGGGAGAAACTTTCTGACATCAGTTAACTCTCATCAGTTTGGTTGAGGTAATATTTAGTGAGTTTGTGTCCTCTGTTGGCAGGGAGTTGCATTTTAATTGTGTGCATTCCGTGTAAAGCCAATAACTGCATCTTTTGTGGTTATGTCCAGAGCTTGCATCATCGTTTGTGTGTGTGTGTGTGTCTGTGTGTGTGTGTGTGTGTGTGTGAAATGACATGTCAGCCATGCGCTCATCAGTTTACCGCTGAGCCAACTTGTGCTTAAGTATATGGAGCAGGTCGCACCATGGGAGAGCTCCCATCAGGGGAGATAAAGGAGTAGAGGCTCGTTAAAGTGATGTGAGCTGTTTGCATGTGTTTAGGAGAAACAACCTTCAGTGACACTAGAGAGAACCCAGGGACAATCTCTCTCTCTCTCTCTCTCACACACACACACACACATGCAAACAGCCAAGTCAGGCTAACCACACTGCACTTGGTGGTAAATTGTGGTAAACAAATGCGGTAAACTCCTTTAAACGCATTATTAAATATTTAACAAAGGAGAGATGCACATTGTCTCCGCAGTCTTGACTCTGCTCCCATTTCTCATTTGGAGAGAAAGCATCATCGCCAAGTATATGCAAAAGTGCAAAGCGAGCAGTTGTAAACTTTGCAAAGACAGTTTGTTCTTCACTGACCCAAGGCCTAGAGCTAAACAAGAGAGAGGTCACTGAGGACTTAGCCTATTACTATGGACTCAAATATCTGTCCTATATCTACTGGGTGGAAATAGAGAGAGCCATTTGAGACTGTTTTAACCTCCGATCACATTGTTCTCCCTGCTGGGTTATGCCATAAAAATGATAAACCTAACAGCTATAATGTAGCAGCATATATCCCATCACACCACAAAATGAGCCTGAACCACAAGTGGCTGCTGCTCATTGCTGCTGTGCTAAAATTGCACCTGTTTTTCTTTGTCTGTTTTTCTTTTTCCCTCTCTCTCTCTCTCTCTCTCTCTCTCTCTGGCAGCACAGTAAAAATTGAAATGTCATATAAAATGTGACAGGATGCTAATATGTGGCTCCCAGAGGGCATCTGAAAGTGTTCTTGTTGATTTTGTAACTGCAGATAGAGCGCGCATCCTTCCATTTCCACCCCAGGAAAAAAAAAAATACATTGTAAAGTTGAGTCGAGCCGGGGAACGCTTTAGGGTTGACACCAATTCAATTTCCAAACCCATGTAAGAATTAAGAATGACAGAATAACAAACAGCGCATACAATTAGTATGTATGCTTGAAACTAGTTGCACTGTTTTCTGTAAAGCAACTGTGTTGTGTTTTTACCCACAAAACACTGCATTTGGCCAAGCTTTTATTTAGGTTATTACAAACTGGGAAAAAAGTGTAATTTGGTAATTGATAAAGAACAACATGATTCAATTACATGTGAAATGGCTTGTTCATTAATGCACTGGTGGCACTAGTTCAATTCCCGGTTCATTCTAGTACAATTTTATTCAACTGTATAGTTGAATTTAGAAATTAGGAATAAAATCTTTTTTCTTTTTTTTTTATTGAGAATTGAATAAATGTTCTGCTAAAGTGAGAGGATTTCTCTTGTTTTCAATACAAATGAACTGATTTCTAGAATTTTCTTTAACTAATTAATATTATCTAGATGCTATATAATAATCATCCACCTTATACCAAGATATTACTGTCTGTGTGTGTGTGTGTGTGTGTGTGTGTGTGTGTGTGTGTGTGTGTGTGTGTGTGTGTGTGTATCTGTCTGCAGCTAATTTCACATACTACTGAGCCTATCAGCCTTGAATGTTTTGTGTAGTTATGACTGTATGATCAAGGACCTCTCGTGGTTGCCGCGATTCAAAACCTTTCAAAACTGAAATGCGCATGTACCTCCTCCGTATTTTCCCTTCTCCCTGTAGGTGAAAAAGCGATGGTTTGTCACCTAAGTTGGATCGCCGGCGATGGGGAGATACGCCTGGTGAAGATTTGCATTCGACTGAGTGCACTTTCCTAGTTATATTTGTCTTAAGGAAATTCCCAAAACAGGACAAACTGCACTGGGTAAAAAAAAAAAAATGAAATGACCTCATCACATCTTTTTACAACAGTGAAACTTTTTTAAAGACAATAATAAACCAAAGACTTGTAAAGATGGGCATTTTTGCAGTGCACCTCATGTGATATATTTAAAACCCTTCTCTTACAATAGTGATTTGCAGACCAATTACTGGTCTTAAAATGAAAGCTAATGTGTATTTGAATCCCACCTCCGCTGGGGAACGGGGAGGCCCAGATTTTGCCCATTGGGAGTCACGGGGCCCCTGTGGGAATAAAAATAATAGTGAGAGAACCACTGCCCTAGAACAGCATCTCACTTCTGTCAGGGAATGACAACAAGAAAAGACAAAGGCCCTCCACTCCGACCAGCCTCAGTTACCACCATGCAACCTGGCACCTCGCCAACGCCACATGAAAGAGGCAGATGTTCTTTTCTTTTCTTTTTTTTTCCCTCTATGAAACTGTGGTTTAAATAAACAATTTATTCCATCCAACAACTAATCCATGAGCAAATGTGAGGAATACATCTCAATTTCCTTCTTCCTCTCTCTTTTTTTTTTTTTTTTTTTTTACATCATAAACACATTAATATGTGTTTAACTAGTAGGCACAGATGCTCGGCGTGCTCTCCTCGCCCTCACCAAGCGGCTCATACACACACACCCAGAGGCCAGGGTAAGATGTGAAGGGGCGTTCCACTCCCACAGACGCAAATAGCTGAGCGCGAGCACGTGTGTGTCTGTGTGATGTGTACGTCTTTGAGAAGCTGTGCGCGCACTCAGGGTTGCTCTGACAAAACCAAAGTCAAACTCCAGTTAAGACTGTCAGCTGAAGGTGGACCGAGCAGACACAATGCTCTCTAGTACTAATTAGTCTCTTCACCCTCACCTGGTCCCACAGCGAGGATAAATATACACATATGTAAATGAGAGAGATGGAGGGAGGGAGAGAGAGACAGAGAGACAGTGAGAGAGAGACGGGGGGTGGGGGGTGGGGGGGGGGACCAAAGGAGGTGGAGGTGGCTTATTTTCGGTTTGACCTCTGCTTCCCATCCTAAAGAGAGAGGTTTCTGGTGTTATGAGTGAGTGTGTGCGTGTGTGTGTGTGCCTCTAATGTGTCTGGGGTGGCAGGAGGTTGTTTGCCACTGATCACCCTTACCCATCTCCCCCTGGGGCCCCTCATCACCTCCACCACACCAGCCACTCCATCAGACTCAAGGTCGGAGACACACACACACACACACACACACACACACACACAAATGACCCAAACACCACCACCGCCACACACGCACATCGTCGACTACCACCCCTCAACTCCTGTGTTCCATCACTCCCCCTTTCTCAAGCACCCCCTGAACACACACACACACACACACACGCACACACACCCACACACAGCACCCCCCTGCCCGGTTCTCCCCCACCTTGCCTCACCTCTGCTCCCCTGCTCCTGTGCTCTCCTTCCCCTGTCCTTCCCAGGATCCAGCCTGGCAGTGTGTGATGAATGGGACTCCATTACTCTTGTCCTCTGTTGGCCTGGTTTAGCTGCTTTCCTCCAGCCCATCTCCCCGTCTGTCTGTCTGTCTGTCTGTCTGTCTGCCTGCCTGCCTTACAACAGCTGTACTGTCTACATGCTATATTATTTTGTTTTTGGGCTGCGCTCTAAGAACAAAGTAAAAGGAAACTTTGACTCATAAACTGACTTGTATATCCTGTGCATGAAGTGCAATGTGGAGGGAATTTCTTTACAAAAACAATCCATTTTAAAGACATGTGACCTTTTTTGATTCTGAATGGTACACTATGGATCTGCAAGATGTTCTGCTCTGTTCTCCTCTACTCTAATCTGTTCTATTCTACAGGGATGAAACAATATGTTTTTTGAGGCCAAAACCATCATTTGATATCTTCCCACCCATAACGGCCAATTCCAATATGCATTTTTGTAAGAATTGTAACACAAATGTGGGAGCAAAACAGGCTAAGATTTTTTTTTTTTTTTTTTAAAGAAATACAAACATCACACATACACACTCAACAGAAAAATAATACTGGACAGATACAGATTTTGCGTTTTAAAGTTGATATTAGCTGATATATCCATCCTTTCTACTCTATTCTATTCAATTCTCTTCTCTAAATAAAAAATTCTTAACTACACTATATCACATTAATGTTTCCTTTATTTAAGCAAGATGCATCATTACTGAGACAGCAGCATGCTTGCTCATGTTTTCAGTAATCATGACAGTCTTACTCTTCTCCAGGCTTAAT
The DNA here is from genome assembly GCF_902150065.1 of Myripristis murdjan. Taxonomy (NCBI): domain Eukaryota; kingdom Metazoa; phylum Chordata; class Actinopteri; order Holocentriformes; family Holocentridae; genus Myripristis; species Myripristis murdjan. The sequence goes on along the minus strand of NC_043988.1, from coordinate 14,393,225 downwards.
TACACCTGATTCATCACCTTGCACTGCAAAACTAATGCTAACTCTGGCATACCTTTAATTACATATTCATGTTCAGAGAGACACAGGCAATAGAAACATGTGTAGGCTTCACTGTTTTAAACCTTGTTTTGGAGGAAGAAGAAAGACGAAAAAAACGAAAAAAGACAGAACGCGGGTGCATCGCTATGAAGTGAGGGGATCACGTCTTCAAAAAAGTAAATAAAATATGCATCCTCTCGTGCTCATTACAGATTTATGACTCGTGTTAAAAGAAAAGGTGGCGGCTGCCTCTTAACATGTCTGACTTTCAAATTCAGACGACACCACTGTCAAGTGTTGTGCTCCAGATTCTGTCCAATGAGAGACCGGGAGGGCTGAGTGTGTGCCATCTTCAACATCCTACTCGCTGAGAGTCTGGAAGAGAGTTACTTTGGCTGGTTCAGAGACACACAGGAACTCCTCACCTACAGTGCAGCGAGTGCTAGTCTCAGTGTCTTTGATGCATAGTTCATCAGTCAAAAAGTTCAGTTGGTTCAGCCGATCTTGTGTATGTGATTCAGAACAATAACAGTTGGTGGAGTAGACATTGGCGCATTAGGCATAATGAGCGTTGGGATTTGCTGCTGCAATATGAAATAGTTTTGCTGCTGCTGTAGCAAGTTTTAAAGAAAAGTGCTCATGAGCACACATCAAATCACCCCCACACCCACACCCACACACAAACCACACGCAGTATGTATGCACACACAAATGCACACCCAAGGCTCCCAGAGTCCCCATTAGAAAATGCTAATTTGTTAAGTGCATGCAATTACAAATTTTTCAGGTCATAAGACAAGCAGCATCAATTAAAGTGATTATGTATACGAGCAATATAACTGGTGGTGCTTAAGAAAAAAAAAAAGAAAACAAAATCTCATGAGTCTATGTTTAGAAAAATGTATGGCAACAATGACAAAGATGCCTTATTTCCCTATCCCAAAACAATTAATGCGCTTGCGTCCATGTCACCATTTGGTACCTCACAGCCTTTAAGTCCCACTAGGCGAGTGCAGTGAACACACACCGTCACACCTCATTCTACATCGCCCTTTGGTGCTATTAACAGTCAACAGTGCTACAGGGGAGTCACACAAAGAGATGGGAGCAGCCTTCCATGCTGGAGCCGCACCCCCCACCACCTTCACCTGAGACGGCAGGCTGAGACGGGGGCTTTGGGGTGGGGTGGGCTGGGGTGCAGGCAAGGGCCGCGCGTGCAGTGTGTGTGTGTGTGTGTGTGTGTGTGTGTGTGTGTTTCAGTCAGACAAGGACAAGGGGACAAGTACAGAAACCCCCGACGGGACGGGAGGCAGGCCGCCGGACAGACGATGAGCTAAGGAGGAAGCCGGAAGACAGCGACACACACCATTAGGAGTTAGCGTCAGACCCGCACACGTACACACTTACCACCATCACTCGTATCCACTCTAAGTGCCAGGAAGCCAATATATCCTCGAGGATATGGCTTTCAGGCAGTCGGCCGTCCTCCCAGGGGCCTGGTTTAGGGTCCTTGTGGATAGATTACAGTAAGAGTTTCCTTTTACAACCCAGGGAAATGAAGGTGCAAGGGTTAAATAACAAAGAGCAAAACTAGAGAAAAAGAAAACGAGTTAAGGGAGTAGGAGAAGGAGAGCGTCAGGGAGAGAGAGAAGGCAAAAGACAAAGAGAAAGATATGTATCTGGAGGGAATAGAGATACAGAGAGATGATCCACCTGATGTATGTGTGTGACAGAGAGGGAAAACAAACAAACAATGTGGTGTATTTTGCATAGCGAGACAATACCCCTCCATGCCTCTTTCACCCTCCTTTTTGTTTTCATTCCCCCCTCTATTAGCCAAACATGATTAAAATGCAGTTCCTACCAGCGTCTCCGCTGAACAACGGAAAAAAAAGAGAGAGAAAGAGAGAGAGGGGAAGAAAAATGAGGCGGAAAAGTCAAAAGCATCTTTTACAGCGTGACGCTTTTCATCCTTCACAGGCGGTGAGAAGAAAAGAAAACAGACGTTCAAACTTTTTTTCTCCCTCTCTTCCCCTCTCTCCCTCTCCTCCGTCTCTCTTTCCCATTCTCCTCAGCTGCTGAAAAACCCCTTGATACCTGAGGACAACCACGCTGCATCACAAGCTCAATAGCCTCCCCAGAACAACATTTCAGTCACACTTTTTTTTCCTCTTCTTTTTAGAGCATTGATATAATTCCCAGTGCACTGTTTAGTCCAATTACATTATGGCATGTCGCTATCTGAGTGATCGACACAGTGCCGTGACTGGGACTGAGACAGAGGTGCTGGGGCTTAGGAGGGTGCTGTGGAGCTGCATATGCTATCTGGAGATAAGAAAAAAAAATATATATATATATACATATGTATGTGTGTGTGTGTGTGTGTGTGTGTGTGTGTGTGTGTATATATATATATATATATATATATATTACAAATCCGCACTGTCTTTTCCTGGATTCATGTGGACACAAACTGCACAGGAATTGGATTGGAATAATATTTTAACATCACCTTGTAAAGAGAGAGGGAAAGAGAGAGAGGGAGCAGAGACAGAGATGGGATGAGGGATGATGAAGATGAAGGGATGAGCAGACTGATAAAAGGAGAGAGAGAGAGAGAGAGAGAGAGAGAGAGAGAGAGGGAGATGTGTTGAAATCAGAAGCTGCAAATGGCCATGAGGCCTCGAGGATGAGAATGGGATAGGTGTGCTGCTATTGCACCCAAGGCATTAGCCAGGAGTTAACACCATAATGTACCTGCCAGCAGACCATTGATAAACACACTGCTCTATCAGACTGATGCAGATGGCCCAACATGTCACATGGGCACACACACACACACACACACACACACTCACACTCACACTCACTCACTCACAACACCTCAATAACAACTTCTTTACATTAAAGGGTTTAACTATTAAAAATGTTACATCAGTTTTAAGTATTATAGGGTAGACATTAGGTGTGTGTGAATTTTCAGCTCAGGGAAAAACTGTTTAATGTGTATGTGTCTGTATAAAGTGCATGGTCGCACATGCATGTATGTATGTGTGAAAACAGCAGAGGGAGGAGTGGCTGTTTCAGCACTTTAGAAGAGAAGGATAAGGAAATATTGTAGGTGGATGATGATGATGATGATGATGATGATGATGTGGAGGGGGAAAGCAAGAAACACATGATTATGCATGAAATTTGCTGGCAAGCAGTGCATCATCCAATATGGCAAAATTCCAACTTGTCTAGTGCCTGAATATGGTTAAAAGCAACAGTCCAAAAACACAATTCTGCAAATACTATTTGACCCTGGTCTTGGATGGGGCAGATTTCATTGCTGGTTCATGAGAGATACCTCAAAGGGATAGTTTGGAATTTTTAACATATGGTTCTATCAGTTACTGACCAACAGTATAATGTTGCATGGACCGAACCTCAGGCATCAAGTCTTCTGGCTGGAGATCTTGACGTCTGCATATTACACCACCACGCAGGCTGCCTATAGGCTCTGATGCATAGTAATACTAGACAACATGGTTCTAAAGTAAGGAGTGGTCTGAGAGCACAGCAAAGCAGCAAAAATACATGAAATATAGTGTATTCTGTTGTGAATACTGATTTTTTTTTTTTTTTTTTTTTTTTTTTCTGTGCTGTGTTTGTTGTGGTTGACCTTGTTTGCTGCTGCTGTAGCTGTCTGGGGAAACCGGAAGACTTGCTGCCTGAGGTTATGCCCACAGAACCATAGCACTATTGGTTTGTAACTTCAACAACCTCAAGTCAAAAAATCCAAGCTATCCCTTGAAGGCATTATGTCCATAATTAATGGCAAAAGGGGTATTTTCATTGTACAGTAGAACAAGTTTACAGAGTTACAAAATAGTTTACTACAAATAGTATTGACTCTCTACTCTGCACATACGGGGGGACTACGGAGAAAAAGGATAAAAGGGAAGGAAGGCATCTGCTTAGAAGGTGTCAGAGGTAATTTTTAAGGTACATGTTGTGTGTATGTGAGGGAGAAAGAGAGAGAAGACAAGGAGAGAGAGAGACAGAGAGAGAGAGAGAGCAGTGAGCAGTACGCCCGTGAGCAGGACATGATTGCAGTGTGTATCTTATCTGTGTCAGGTCCTCCTGAGGCTAGTGGAGCCTAGCTGAGCGGAGCACAAGCGCTTCAGTGACCAGCCAACCGTGTGAGGGTAATCTCCTCACTCCTTCAGACTCTCTCTCTCTCTCTCTCTCCCTCTCTGTAAACCCCCCCTCCGGGAGGCAGGACTATCATACAGCTGAGCCACCATACAAGACCCTCACACAAATACACAAACATACGTCACACACACCCACAGAGCCTAAAGGTGATTGCCTCATGCCAGTTGTGGACAGCAAGCCCATAGGTGTGAGCAGACATCACAGGCTACATCGCACACTGTGGCCCCTGCAGCCAATACTGTAAATACAGGAATGAGCTGCATGCTTTTACTATCTCACCCTGCCTAAGTCTCACAATATCACTCCAAGCTGTATTGGAACAGATTGCGACATAAAGGTACAGAGGAACACATTTGAAATATCGTCTTACAAATAAGTAAGTAAGTCAGAAATCAAGTAAACAAATAAGTGAAAAACAAAACAAAACAAAACATATGGTTTATCTTGGGGGTTTGAGGTGGTTGAGTGACAGACTGGGATACATCATCCAAATCCTGCCACAGAAGGTCCATGCTATTCGCACATAATCTCATTCTACTGGATGAAAAAAATCACTAAAAATATAAGAGAACAGTGTAAACAGCAAGTAGATGAATTGCAACTTTATGATGTGGTAGATATTTCCTTAAGTGCTTGAATTCTCTTTCGGATATTACAGCTGTGTATTTGATTAAATTAAGCATCCGGATACTGGCCTCAGTTCTCTTTTAAGTAAATCTGATATTAAAGCTCTGAAAATGAACATTAGGTTTGTTTTCAAAAGTATATCAGGGATTACAACAATAGCCATGCACACTGAGGATAAACGGTGCATGCCCCCGAGGGTTCACGTTGTACTCATGGTGTTAATGTTTTCATGACTTGAAACTACTGAAGTGGAAAATATGTATCCTAAATAATGTCAGACAGACCTTCAGTTATTTAGATATCAAAGATGATTTATCACAGCCAGGTTAACTTCACAGGCATATATCATGTATCCAGGGAAGGAGCTGTAATACTTTAAGTGTTGAAAACAGCACATTTTCAGCAACAAAGTTTGAAAAGGTTAAGCTGTGTTATTCAAGGATTTTAACCTCTTCTGCACTCACTAAAAACCCTTGCTGACATTATGGAGTCATATTTTCTGAATGCATTAGGAACATCTTTCTTAAACATCGTAACAGGATATCTAAGTACAATAAATGCTACACTCTTAATAAAAAGGGGTTCTCTATAGTCCCGCAAATGGGGTCTGTTGGATTCACACATCAGAAGAGCCCTTTCAGTTCTATGACAATCTCCTTTAATGTAAAAAGCTTCTTTATTATACCACATTGAAATCATTTTGCAGTACATGGCAGATATAAAGCCTTTGAGAATGTAGATGATGTGTCAAAACACTGTGGCTGCATTTTACAGCCACGCTTAAGTTTCATTTAGTTCAGAGTCTAGTTCAGATTGAGTTGAAAGAGGGTTTTAATCTTGGATACAAGCAGCTGAACTGATCTCTCATCACCTGGTTAAAGACAAAATCACTGAAAAAGCAGTGGCCCCTGTATGCAACCATCAGGGGCAATGTGTGGCTGGGTATATAATCTGAAGAGGTTCAAGTGGTTCTTCAAGTACTGGTAGTTCTATAAAGCAACATTTAACCTGAACAGAATCTCTGAAAGGACTTTGTATATTTTTAGTGTGCAATATCTGAGATCTTTGTACCTTGCATCTTTATATTGGGCTTCTGCTATTTTATAATGGAACAAAAATACACCTTCAATCCTTCAATATGCAATCATGTTTTATTATTATTATTTTTTATTAATTAATTTTAGTTGAATATGAGACTTAGCAGCTCTGTTGAATATGAGACTTAGCAGCTCTGTGTGTGTGTGTGTGTGTGTGTGTGTGTGTGTGTGTGTGTGTGTGTGTGTGTGTGCATGCATGTGTATTTGTCTGAAAGCAGTGAGGGTGCAGCAACATTCCATGTTGAAGGTCAACACACACACACACACACACACACACACACACAGAAGAGGTGGGGAGATGAAAAAAATAGTCCATGTCTAACATTCTCTCACCCTTCATGTGCCTGCCTGCTTGGCTTTAACAACTGAGCCGTCCCCATCAATTAGTCTAGATGCTGGACTTTCATTGAGATTAAGTGACTAATATCAGTGCTTGCTCACAAGAAAGACACTTTTCACGTCTGCCCAACAATCTGTTAAGTCAAAACACATGCGGCTGATCCAAGGCAAAAAGCCTGCAAGGGGTCCTCCATGCAATGAAAAACAGGTGCTCCACTTTTTGGCCATGTAATACCCCATTTAGCCTCTGGAGCAAAGGTTATCCAGCTAATAGCTGCCTTGTGGTGCACTGGGAAGAGCCATGCATATGGCCAGGGCTAAACATCTGGGACGGATTGCACATACTTGCAACATATGCTTCAAGTTCAATTAAAATGAGGCCTTGGCACATTTATTAATCTTTTTTTCTCCTGTCTCTCTGTGTCTCTCTTCTTCTTCTTCCTCTCCTGTCTCTTCCCTATGGGTCTGCGCCATACAAGAGGTCTCCTTTGACCTGACCTTCATACTTAACAATCTGAAGCACTGCTAAGGCAACAAGAGTGTCAGCTCTCCCCAGTACCTCACAGCCAATGTAAGAAACAAATTTGTTGAGGCTAAAAACTCCATTTGTTGTGCACTTAACTAGGTTTGAGGGAGAGAAAGGGGAAAAGGGAGAGAATATGTATAAATGGAAAAGAAAAAAAAAACTCAGTGAAGGGGGTGGTTTGAGGGGGGGGTCGGGTTGAGATATAGGGAAAAAAAGAAGAGAAATGCCCCCCTTTCAACTTCCCTACAGCTCAAATGAAATGCTAACAGTTGAGGGGAGCAATAGATCAAAATGTATGAAGCCAGAGTTGGTAAATTGTAGCCTTTGTGGCGGCTGTGCTATCCGGCATCCCAGCCCTGTGTGAGCACAGAGAGCAAGGCCTTCTTATGTGGAATAATCAGTTTGGCACCAAATCTGACAGAGGCCGCACAAGCTGCTAGTGCACCTCATTTCAATATGAAAGTCGAAAATGTATTTCACATAATCTGCAGCTTTTCAAATGCCTGTATTTTTATTTTTTATTTATTTATTTTATTTTTTTGCTGTGAGAGGGGGAAGGAAAGGCAGTGATGGAAGACAGAAGTGAAGAAGGGGTAAAAAAGGTTGCTTGCTGCATATCTTCAGTCAGTGCCCCCCTGTGCATTTTAGCCTTGGAACTTCACAGCCGTGAAACTTTGCTTCTGCATCACTGAGGGAGAGAATGTAATGCTCACGTATATATCTGTGCACATCGACTGACTGACTGACTGATTGCCTGGCTGACTGACTTACTGGCTGCGGCGTAAAATGTGTTTTTTTAACCCTTTCATTGCAGGCTTGCACTTACGACCCCCGCAGAAACCTGCAGAGGTTGAACAGAGGTTGGAGCCGCATAAATTCAGCATACAGAATGTCCTCAGGCAAAATCATTTTAAAATATCACATTGCCTGGTCAAAGGCCTTCACAATTACCATTGCAAACACCTAGATTTTTCCTCCAAAAAGATTACCAAACCAGACCATGCAAATTACCACATTTTAGCCTTCTAACCTTTATATTGCTGGAGTGTGGCTGTAAGGCATCAAATATCAGCCCAAGTAATTTCAGATTCCAAACCGTTCAGTCAAAGTGCTTTACAGTTTTCATGGTGAAAGACTTGGGTTTCAACAAATGTCCTATGCAAGGGGAAATACCAGATCTAGTGTAATTTTGTCTGAGTTCCACTTTCTTATTTTAATATTCCTGTGTTTGACCATGCTGGGTATCAAACAGCAATTGTTTTAATGGCCATTTCAAACGGGCCTCACCGAAAACTGGAAAAATATATGAGACGGATACAGGGCTGTACCATTTCAATTACCATCCCCAAGTGGAACATTGACAGAGCATGTATACTATCCAGTGGCATTTGTTTCAGTAGCTGTTTCTACAGTGTAAACGAGCAGAGGCAGTAAAGCAGCCACCTGTTGTTACCTGATAGTGTCTGGACAAGCCCAGATGCTGTTTTACTGGGACATAAAGAAGCAGTGAATGGACCTAAATAGCTAACTAAGCACTTATATGGGAGCATGTTCTCAGGAAACGGGGCCAAAGCTGAACAGGAGCTGAGTAAATTCTCCATGGCGTTATGTGAAGGGAAGGAAAAAAGACAAAGGCAAAGCAAAATACATGGAAAAGGTGAGGAATGTGCTGCATACATATCAGCAGAGAAAACTTTGGAAAAGGTTAAAAGGTTGTAGTGTACAATCTGTGTACATGTGTTTGTGCCTCAGGCTGTGAAGGAAAAAAAGAACTGAACAGGGCAGGAAAGATGGAGTCATTTCATTTGTCTGTGTTTCCGGTCTGTGAGGCAGTGTCAAACCCTCCTGAGGCAGCGTGTGTGTATGTGTCTGCATGCATGTCCATGTATGTATTTTGGTGTGTGTGAGCGTGTGTGTATACGTGTATGTGTGCTGAAGCTTGAGTCTGTGAGTGTGTCCCTGACACAAGACATAATTACCTTGTCATCTTTGTCAAAATCCTCATCCTCATCCTCCAGCAGGTCCTCCATGGCTTGCTGACAGTTGCAACAGCGCAAAGAGAAAAAAAAAAGAGAGAAAAGAGAAATAAAAATGTTTGCACTTGTAAGCTGCAGCAGCTAGTGTAGATAAACATTAGATAACAAAGGGTTAACATCATCAGAACAGCTAAAGCAGCATATTAAAGCTGATTGGTTATGCCTATGTTTGGTGAGAGTTTGTTAATGAGTGTGGAAAGCACGCAGATAGCACAACTGTTGGCGTTGTGCTAATGTGTCATGAGCTTCAGAATGGGTTAGAATTAGAATTTAATTTTAGAAACATTCCCTTGTTCAAATTTGTTGACACTTCTGAAAATGTGAGCAAATGCTCTGGCTTTGAATTTAAACGGGCTGAGGATTATGGTCTATTCATCCACTCAAAATCACGGCGCACAAAAGCATATGAATCTTATACCATTCAGCGGGACGAGACGCTCTTCTTCTGACTGTGCCCTGTCTCTTCTGACCTCCCTAACCTCTGCGCTTGTCCCTCACCTCCTCTGTCACCCTCCCCTCCTCAATACCATCTATCTTTCTATCTTTCCATATCCTATCAGAGGATGAGGCTGCAAGAGAGAGGAGGGGAAAAGACGCCTGCAGCAGAGAGAGCAAGTGACAAAGAACAGCAACTATGTGCTTCAGTGGACCACAACCGATGGAAGTGGAGCTGCTGTAGCTCAGAAGCCCCAAGATACCCTGAGACATATAACATACCTCCACTCAGACGACACACAGCCGCTGACAGAATACAAGAGAGGGAGTGCAGACAGTCACACACAATAGCATGCACGCAGACACACACACACACACACACACGTGCGCTCATGCACAGAAACACGGACAACAACAATAAAACAAGCAAACTGTAGATTCTCCAATTGAATTAAGGTAGAAAAAGACAGAAGAAAAGAAGCGATTTTTCAACCAAACATAAGCGGCATTGAAAAATAGCAAAAGAAGAAGTTCCTTTGTGGAAAATGTCATATACAATACTTTGCGTTTCTCTTCCTCTTGCAACACTTGCTTTTTTTCATAATGCCACGTGCCATGGAAAAAAACGGTTGGATTCAACCTTCACAAGTCTTCATCAATTACAAAAATGAGTTACAAAAACATTACAATTCAAAAGCTAAGGACTTTCATGTCAAATCCAAAAACTAAGTTCATAATAACTTCTCATGTATCTGAAATAACATCAGACTTCACACTCATAGTGACAGTTTTAGTGTTTTCATGTTAAATATCTAATGTGTTTTTAACATTGTTTTGGCATGTGTCTTGTGTACAAATTTAAGCTCTATCCTTTCTTAGTTCAAGGCTTTTGAATGGATTCCAACTGCCTGACATTTTTATGTAAACGTTGGTGTGTGTGCACCCAAATGCCCCACTCCAAACTAACTCTGCTAACACTGCTACTAGCTAAGTATCCTGGCACATAGAGAAAGCTCTGAACCTACAAGAGCAGCTGGGGCCGCTGTTTGTTAGCACTGTCACACAGAGCTTAGTGACATTATACGGCACGGAGTGTGTTCATGCATGCACATGTATATTTATGCATCTTTGTGTGTTTGTCTTTCAACGTCTGTTTGGAAAATGAGCATGCACTCGCTCTCGATCATGGCACAATACCGCCAAAGTGAAAACCACAGACTGCTGCTGTAGCTTGCACACACCCCCTTCCCGTCAATCACGCATCGGAGTTACAAGGTCACATCGTCGCTCCGCATTTACATAAACAAAACATCCATATCGCAAGTCCTACATCTGTAAACCTCAGAATTCAGCTCCACTCATGATTGCCCCAACTCCCAAACCCCCCAAAAAACCTCCACACAGCCCTGACATCGGCACATCCCCTAACCACCTCCACCACGGCATAAACTAGTTTGGAGAAATCCAAAAATCATTACTTAACAAGACAATAGCTTTTGTCCCTTTGTTTTTCATTGGAATAAGGGGGGAAACTATGCAGCGGCTGACATAAGCTTCTTATGTAAATGCAGCTTCCCATAGAAACAAAGAGGGGTTCAGAACAGCAGAGTTGAGAGGGGAGAGTCAGTAGTACTCTCTGCACTGGTGTGTGTGTGTGTTTGCATGTGTGTGTGTATTTACGTGTGTGTGTGTTCTATCTATAGCTCAGAGTCACTGGGGCAATGCGCTGTGCATGTATGCATGGAACTCCTTGGTATATCTGTCTGACTGTATAGCAACTGGTTATTCCCAGTTCACTGAGACTCCATTACTGTCTAGACAAACACGCTTTATTGTTCACGAATCACAATCTCTTTATTGATACAGAATATATAGCCTACTTTCCCATACAAATACCAGAGAGGGAGCGCTCGAGCTCAGCCAAGGCAAAAGATGTCGATGTGATACTGTAAAATGAATGCCTTCTGGCAACTCTAAACAAATGAACTATAACTGTTTATAAAGTCATCACGGTTCCTCCCAAATCTTTTCACCCGTGCCAAAATACAAACATAATGGATTCCTCTGCACAGAGGCTTTACTAGGGCACGCCTGGCACACGCTCCAAACTTTAAACAAAGGGAATGAACATGAGCTAACTGGAGAAGCATGACCTAGAGAGACAGAGAGAATGATAGAGTCGTTTGTCTCCCTCTGCTCTCCGCTCTGCTCTCTCTCTATCGCCCCTGGTTACAGAGAGAAGTCATGTTTCCCGCATCGAGACACAGTGTAAAATTAATAAATAAAAAGACACCGAACATGTCATCTGCCCTGAAGATTGCCACGGCTAAATGCGCATACTGAAGCTACTGTCTCAGTAAGCGATGATATAAATTACCTCACTGCAGCTGATGAATTCTCTTTCTCTCTCTCTTTCTTTCTTTCGTTCTTTCTTTCTCTCTCTCTCTCTATGTCTTGATCTCCCATTCTTTCTCTCTTTCTAAGGCCTGTTTAGTATATGATATCATTTGTCTGCTTATCCCCCCTGTTATCATGTTGTTTGAATTACTATCATTACAGCAAGGCAGCATCAAAGCTTTCCTGACGACAGGATGGGGCGCAGCTCACATTGCCTGCAGAGCTGCTCTAGTCAATTCAATATCTACTAAGGTGGGGATTAACATATTCAAACCTATTCAAATGATACAGGAATGATACAGGCTACTCTTACAGATTACACCGTGCCCCGTAAATACATACAAAGATGGTGATAATACGGAAAAAACACGCACACACAAATAACATAAGTGAGCGCAGTGACATTGAGAGTTCAAACAGCTGTGAAACTACGAATGTATCTGTTTGGCCTTGGTGGCTCAGAGCTAAAAAAGCTGATTTGCAAGAATTATGTTTCTGTTGTGTTGGCTCAGATCCCAGCCTGTGCTCTGGTACATCATTTTGATTTTTCCCTCTTGTCTTCCTGTACTTCTCTTCGTTGTGGATCCGCCGCTCGTAGAGAAAGCAATTGCTGTCCGTTAAAAGTAATTGCCACAAACACCTCTGTCCTCACTCGGCTGTCTGTCTTCCCTATCACAAAAACCGCTGCCCGTAGAAATCATCACCAGCATTGCAATCATACAGAAGGAATGTGAATGACTTAATTTTTCATTACACCACAGTTATTACAGCCAATTGGGTCAGGGGCCGGAGGTCATGGATTGTCGTGTTGTTTGGCTGTGTGGGATTCTTGAATACGTCCCTGCAGTGTCCAGGGCATGGCGGTTACGCTGTTTGGTGATTAACACTTAGACAGCCATGGAGCTGCATGACACATGCACGCTCTGCATCTGCACTGATCACTCATTTACATAATTCTTATACAAGCAGACCTTTCGCTACCCTTTACTGCTTCTCTGTGCCAACACAAGAGAAAAGTCTGGCTGGAGTGGGAAAAAAAAGTTGGCTGAAGAAGGAAGAAAAAAAAAAAAACAGTGCTTATATCTGATGTTTGTATTTATGTTTGCTCGCCCCTGCTGCATGGATGATGGAGTGAGGTGTGATGAACAGGATGCGAGAGTGGCAAAGGGGGAATGGAGGAAATACAAGTTTTGAGAGACTGTACCGTCTGACAGCTCTGGAACACAAGCAGAAATTACTGATACCACTGAAACACCGACTCTCTATTCATCCCCGAGACCGAAAATTGTGTTTTCTCCTCTCTGCGCCACAGGGGGGGTCAGCTGCACAACAGCACCCCGACTGTCTCTGTAAAGGCCACAGGACAGACTCTCGGGGACACGGGGGTTTGAACCTGAGATCTTCTGCTTACGGGACAGTCTCATGGCCCCGTCGTGTTATTGTGAAACATTTATTTTAAAAAGTACGTAACCATTTTTACAACTGCTTTGTATGCATGTATAAATTAAATTGTGAATTCACAATTTTGGAGAGCACATCAAACAATGTCCTCCAAAAACTGTGAATTCACAGAACATAAATATTAAAGTTATACTTATATGCGCTTGCCATATTGTCTTTGTTACCACTATGGATGACCACTTAGGGGTGTGTGTGTGCGTGTGCGTGGAGGAAGGGTTACACTGGCACTAATTAAAGTTGGCCAATCATGTTCTGTCTTCCCCATACTCTGGAACACTTAAACTCTGGACAATTAGCACACGCTTGGCTAAGTGTGTGAAAAGGGCTTTTAGCCAAGGATATGGCCATGGATAAGCCGGATAAAAGGTGCGGAGTCAAAAGTACCCAGATGCTTGATGCAGTAAACGGACACCACAGACACATAACTAACTAACTAGACATAGAGAGGCCGACATTTAACTACCCAGTATGGAGACGTACTGGAGAGTTTAAACCGAACCCGACAGGTAGGGAGAGAGGCTGTCGAGCCGGGAAACTCCACTGCGAGTGGATGTGGGCTATTTCCATGGAAGGAGAACAGGATAGACCCTGACTGGATCAATGAAAGACGCACGCGCGCGCACCTCCGCTCACACACTCGCATGCACTGGGCAGAGAGAGAGTACAATTCCACCACCTGAGCTAGTACCACATCATTTTCACCCTTCCTCAGAAACACCTCTCCGCTCTCTGCTCTCTCTCCCTGGCCTGGCTGAGCTCCACTATCTCTCTTCTCTTCCTCCTAACCTTCCCAATGACAGCCGCAGGGGGAATTGACGCCAAGGCAGACATCCCGGCGAACATGAAGATATACTTTCTCCTCCTTTTTTCTCCCATTCCTCCAACCCTCCCCCCCTCCATTCTCCTGCTGCTCTTCCTCTTTGATACGTGAGGGGGTTTTAACCTCTCCAGCTGCTGAGGCTTGGCTGACTGGCTGGCTGGGGGATCTCAAGGCCCTACTTGGTATGCACTGTCCATGTGTGTATGTGTATGCGTGTGTGTGTGTGTGTGTGTGTATCCTGCCTACACCACAGTTTCTGCAGATTGGGGGAGGGCTGTGCGTCTGATAAGGGCTGTTGGCTGAGCCTGGCTGACCCAGACGGGCCCTTCACAAGCTGTCAGAGCCGTGGCCCTCACAGGGGGGCCCTTCCATCTGCATTGCCCCAGCCAGGGCTCACCCAGCAGGGGGGCAGATAGGGGTGAGGCCGGGGTGCTGCTGGAGCTGGAGGCTCGGGATGGGGGTGAGAAGGGCGGTTCCGTATTCATGAAGCCAAGGCCGTGTCTGTGAGTGCTGGAGAGAAGAGCTTTGGCAATGCTCACTTTTTACAAGCCTGAAACTCTTCCTCAGAGTACATTCTTCATTGCTTAATTGCTGAGAAAATACACATGTATGTAGGCGCAGTCAGATATTCAGGGGCTGTTCCCAGGCAATCACTGCTTTATAGTGCATGCTCCATCAGCATTGTTGGAAAAGTCAGAGAATACAATGAATACAGAGACAAGATGTTTGTCTGAGTCAGACGCCAAGTGATTTTGTCTGACTTATTGTTTTTCATACAGAATTGTAAAGAAGAAAGCTAAAGTGGGTATGTGGCCTACTTTATGTGTAATGTATGGCAGACAAAACACACGCTCACACACACACACACACATACACACACAAGCGTGCATCTGTAGGCCTAAACTCAAGGTTTAAACTGGAAAAAAGTCAAAAAGCTACAGCGGGCACACTGTATAGACAAAACAACAACAACAACAAGCGCTGAGGCAGACACCCTGAGCTGCTGACGTTGTTAGCAAAGAGCACAGACAGTTACAAAGGTTCAGTGTGATGAAGGGAGTTAGACAAATGGAGGGAAAGGGAAGAGAAAGCGAGACAACATGATGAAAAGGGAGGCTGGGAGGATTCTGCAGTGGTATTCCTGATGCTCCCGATGCTCCCGTCCTGCTTCAAACTGTGCCCGTCTCCTGTCTTTCTGCCTGCCAGCCTGCCAGCTTGTCTGCAAGTTTAGCAGAGACAGAGAGGCAGCGCGAGGAGCAGAGCGGAGCAGAGAGGAGCAGAGATGAGCAGATGAGCGCGATGATGCCGGGGTGGCACGAGGGAAATCAGCGGGGCACAGGCGCTCCCAGTTAAAAGTGACATGACCTTTTGATTTTGTCACCTGTCACCAACTGCCATGTCTGACTCTGCACTGAGGAGTGCCTGCCATCCACCGCTGCTTTCCTCTGCCTCCGTCTCTCTGTCGCTCCGTCTCTTTCTGTCTCCCGCTCCCTTCTCCTTTTCTTTCCAGCGTTGCATTTTTGGGGGGGGAGGAAAAGTGGAGGTGTGACTTTCCGGAGAAGCTGAGGTTTAATAGGCTGTGTTTCCTCTTTTTCGTTGCTGCGTTCCTACTATTTGCCCCCCTTTACTTCTCCGGTCTTAATGAGGGCAGATGTCAAGGCACAGTGTGTTTAGAGACACAAAGAAAGAGACGCAAAGATTTTTTTGAAATGCAAAATCAGGGAGAAAATAGACAATGAAGAATGGCAATGAAGTCATACTATAAATAAAGTTTGTGGAAGGAAATCCGATTCTTTTTTCACAATTATGAACAACATATTATAATATATTATGAATATATTATGATAAATATACTTTATATGTAATGCACTTTTGAAAATAAGGGCTTCGGTATTTGAAAAGTTGTTTTTTTTTAACTATAGACGAGCCAGACATAAATATAAAATAACATGAAAACAGGACTGCGAGTCTAAGGGTGATTAACTCTACATTTGTGCTTGCAAAAACCCTCTTTAACGGCAGAGGAGGATAAACATTAGCAGTGGGCTCCCTCTGCCCATTGGAGACGTGTCTGTAAGTGTGAAGTATCTTCAGGCCATTAAGGTCTTCTCTTCTGTAATGGGTTGCTGGATCCAGTGGGTGAATCCATGTAATGGTCTGGAGCATGGGATAAAGAGGATGGTCCTTCAGTGTGACGAGGCCTAATTGCCCGTCATCCCATGGTAGATAGAGACATCAGCGTGTTTTATATGTGCCCTCTACGACAGCCTGCACTGGAATTAACACCTTCATAACATCTGGTAAGGGCCTTTCTGGGCCAATGGGATGGCAAAAAAAAAAATATTTCTATTGGGACACGTGTCTGCTCGTTAATCCCAGTGCCCATCATATATACACATGGAAGCAGACGCACAAGCAGGTATGACACAGATAGACCGATGCAGACACACTCATACACACACACACACACGCCTTGCAATATTTTTCCCTTCCAGCTGAGCTGTCTGTCCTCTGCTTGACCAAGCCAAGCCTACTGGCAGCTTCTTTTGTGACAGACCTGCGATGGGACACAACGCTCAACTGTTCCAGATTTCAAAAAAACAGACAGAGGTGGAGAGAGGAGAGCCATGTCATTAAAGTGCCCTTCCACCTCCCGAACAACAGGGGACTCCACTCAAAAGCACAAAGACAGGGTAAGCTTTCCTTGATACAGAGTGTACTGAATGTCACGCTGAAAGCAGGGTCACACTCAGCATACAGCAAAAAAGCACAGGGAAAATCTGGTCTTATTTGTTCTTTATGTTTTTTTCCCCCCCTCTTCAGCCTGGCTTTGTCTATGCAGCATGTCAGCTACAGCGCTAACCAGAGACAGAGGGCGAGAGAGAGAGAGCGAGAGAGAGATTTTGTTTGTTCCAGAGAGCACATTACAGCGTGACACGCGGGTCAGCTAATGGTGCTGCCGTGGAGGACGGGGATGACAGAAAAGGAGGACGAGGGTCAGGGTTCACAGGTCGGAGTGCGACGCGATAAGAGTGGAGGTCGCTGACCCTGCTGGTGCATCGCCTCCTTTAATCGCTGTTCTGAGGCCACTCCGGCTGCTTAGCAGGTACTGGTCAAGGTTGGGGCAAGGGTAAGGAGCGCTGATCCGGGATCTGTTTGCAAAGCAGCATGTAACCACACAACAGTCAGTGACCCTGAGTGGTGAATTACAGCGTGTATAGAACATTGTGTTTGTTTATCTGCTATAGAAGGGGTTGTGGACTGCGGTTGTGGTGTAAAATAGGAGAAGGGCCCTCACATTGAACCCATCAGATGAAGCAAGGCCCTTCAGTTCATTAGGAAGTCTGTACTCAAGTGTCAAGGTTTTTTTTTTTTTGCCTCTTTACTCTCTCTCATTCTCTCTCTCTCTCTCCACTCCCCCGTCTCCCCCCCTTCAGAGTGAGTTCAGCAGAGATTCCTCTGGCATTACCCTCACCCCAGACTGTTGGAAAACCACAGCGCTCCGGATGCTGACCCTTGCTCGGCTCAGCACAATGCTTTAATTTGGTGTGTTGTTTAAAGTAATTAGAAAGCCTTTCCCCCCCTTGTTTTCTTTTCTATTCTTTGCTTTCCCCTGCCAAGTGCAAGAGGGAAACAGCGAGTCGGCCATGACTTCAGTTTGATAAAGACTCGAAAGAGGAATCCAAGGAGCTGGAGAGGAAGTGAGGAGCACCGATACGCTCTCGCTGTACCCGCTTCCCCCTGCACCAGCCACAGAATGGGAAACTGTCTGAAAACAAACAGGGACAGGACTCAGGGGATACATGTGTCTGCATGTGTGTGTGTGTGTGTGTGTGTGTGTAGCCTAAGCAAACATAAATGCCTGAAAATAACACACGCTTACAGCACCATACATTTCCTGTATGTGTTGCTATACATAATATAGTGAGATAGAGACAAAAAGAGTGGGACAGAGAGAGAGAGAGAGGGAGAGAGAAAGAGAAAGAGATATGATAACAGAGCAGGGAGAGAAGGTTCATCACATTCGCCAATCCTGAGGCAGTGAGATTGCGGCGCCTCGACACGAGAGATGGTGATTGTCAGAGAATCGTCTTTGTGTCGCCCATACTGCTCTGTACTGTTGAGCACAACTGTCACAGAGGGAAGAAAAGGGGCATTAATGGTGCTAATCTTAGACAATTAATCCCACTTTCAGCCTGTATATTGTTGCTCAGTGCAAAGGAATCCACGCACACACACACACACATAGGCATATGCATGCACACACTTTTTCTCCACTGAGCCACCATATACAAACACGCACACACACTTTTTCTGTTCCTCGTTTTCCTCAGTGTCATAGTAGGAGACTGTGCGTGCATATGTGTGTGTGTGTGTGTTCGTGTGACTGAATCAAAACCTTGGACTAAAAGAGAACCAGAGAAGACCAGAGAAAAGTCTGTTGACTGCACAAGGCAGCAAAACAAAACCATCCTAACACACCTGCATGTTCACACACACACATGCGCTTAATGCACAAGTGCTATCCCATCCTCCTCCACTCCATATTTGTTTCCGACTTTCTCACCACCATGCTGAAAACACGTGGCTCTGGCCCACCAGTACCACCACACACACTTCCATCCTCACACATGCGAACTTGGACTGCTAGAAGCACATGTACAGCACAATCACGTTAAGCCCTGCTGTCATCTCATCGGTTACTGTGGTCAGCGCGGAGAAAACTAATTGGAATAAGGTGAGATGTGAGACGGAGTAGGAGGAGTAGAAGCAGGAGGAGGAGTAGCGGTACACTAGTGACTGCACTCTCTCTCTCTTTCATGGTTAAAATACATCTTTATTTGGCTTTGCTAATGCATTCAACGCTGTGCAAGCACCCAGGCTAATTCCTCTGAGCTGCACCAGCTATCCTCAAAGCAGACGCTGGAGTTGATGACACTGAGGCAACTTTTGGAGGAAATAGGGACGGGTAATAAAGCCATCAGCCAGGGCGGGGATTAAGAAATATTGTGGGCTTCGAGGAATTATTAAACTACAATGGGAAGAAAAAGAAATACTGTTGGTTATGGTTGGTGGCGAAGGTGCCAAACGGAGCTGTTTTAAAACACTGGATATTGATTGTGGCCCTAAGAGCTATACTCACTCTATCATGAATCAAAAACAGCCCGAGTCTGAACCCGTCAAAAATGTGTGGTCCGGACTCCAGGGCTAAATGTGGCGGTACTTACATTCCAAAAACAAAAAAGATACCAAATGTAAGTCATACACAGAGGGCATGACACACTCTGACACTGTAGATCCCACGTCGGTAACAGTAATAAGTATTCACGGCTCCTCTTGTCACTGAACATGGGATAACTTTCTAGAGTCGAGCACGGCAACATTATCATGCTAAAAGGCACTCAACATATGAATATCAACATGTCTTAATGCTCCAACCAAATCCTGCAGTACTTCAGACACAATAGTCCCTTTCAAGGAGGAGAGAAAAGCAATTCTGCATGAAGTGGGAGTTACATGTACTTACTAGTATGTGAAGTGAGTGGCATATTATATGAATATGTAACCTTTGTTGCCTCATTTTCTCACATTAATTAGAAAGTGCATGGGAAAAGAACATCATTAGGTCTGGATGAATACAAACGGAAGGCAGACGTACAAATCACTCTGCCTGTTTTGTCTTAAGGCATGTGTGATTTTTTTTTTTTTTTTTTTGTCAAGCACTGTCGCCATCTACAGGCGCTGGAAAATCCCCCCTGAAGGAAATGTCTGTCATTCACAAATACATTGTTTATTTTGTAAGTGAACCCAATTGAGGGAAGCTGAAAACCATTTCTAGACTTAAATTAGCGTGTGAAGTTGAAATACCTTTTTTTTTTTTTTTTTTAAGCTGAAACAATGAATGGTTCTTATAGTGAGGACCGGGAAATACACCGTGTAGTGCTAATAAAAAATATCTGAATAACAAATAAATATTAATCAAGTAATGGGGGGCTTACAACCATTTTATTAAGGCACTGTGATCATCCTATTTGTATCACATGGATAGTCTCAATTAATCAAACTTGTACTATTTAAAGAAACAAATACAGAGACTTTTACTGATTTAGTTCTCAAGACTGACTTTGTAAATGTATGTTGCATAGTTTTATGTTTTTGCCAAAGTGGCAAACTAAAACCACATTTGTAGCCACTTAGTTATTTCATAGTGATATATAAACTGTGAGAAGATGGGATTTGCAAGTAAAGAGGGCTTTACAAAGTCAGAAACACTCAAATCACAACTCATGGAATTACTCAAATCATATTCCCGAGACACAATTACTCGTAAGAATACAATGGCACAGAGAAATACGATTTGCCTCATTATAATGATTGATTTAATGGATATCTTTGCCAAATCCAAACAATCTACCACAAAGAATCCTTACGAACAAATATATATAAATATATATATACACACATAGAGGGAGAGACCGACCACAAGAAAATCTGTGGTTTGTTAACTGCTTATTTCCAACTGAGTCTGGCAAAAGGCACTTATTAAAATTAATCACTTCATTGTTCACGCTCACTCCGCAGTCCAGTTTAGGTCTCTCTCTCTCTCTCTCTCTCTCTCTCTCTCTCTCTCTTGCTCCCTCTCTCTCTCTCTCTCTCTCTCTCTCGCTCCCTCTCTCTCTTTCTCTATCTCTCTCTCTCTGTCTATCTCTCTCTGTCCTCCCTCCTCCCCTCCAAGTGTGCCTGGCCATGATTAAAACATGTCTGTTTCTCCATGACATTGCTTTGACATCATTTAATTGGAATAAGAGATAAAAATAAATGAATTAAATAAATATACTAGCAGGTAAGTGGCGTAACATAGCTCAAGGTGACAGCCTATTATTTCTTCCTTTTCTTTGCCTCAAAGACAGCAAAGGGAGAAATGTGAGATTGCACTGAGAATGCAGTTCCTGAAAGGGTAGAGGGAATTTTTGTAATTTAGAAAAAGAAAAAAAAAAAATTAGCTGCAGGAATTTTTCATAAAATTCCAATTTTTAGTTGCAAAAAGTTTATGACTTCAACAGCATCAACAAAATGTACCTTACATTATGAAGATATACATTTTAAATTAAATAAATTTTCATCTTTTGTGCTTCTTAGGCATGCTGCCTTTTCACTCAGGTGTACAGCATATTCTCCTGGCCGTATACACTTTTTTTCATATGGTGAGTATAATAAATGTGCATTTGAGTATTTTAGCAAAGAACTAAAATATATGCGAATGGAATGAATGTCACTGAAACAATGGTGTAATGTTTGCATAAAACAATGGTGTGTGAGTTTCACCCTGCATCATGTGGCCTGGAGAAAGCCGTTTACAGTGAGATGAAAGAGAAGCGGAGGGATATCAACCGGTGATGGGGTTACTCACCACATCTTGTCTCGTGTCCTTCCCCGATGCGATGAGAATGTAGTTCCAGGCCAACGGCAGCAGCAGCACCAGAGGAATCATATAGAGTTCAAAGTTCCAGACGACAATAACAAAAAGCTAGAGAGGGAGAGAAAAAGACCACAGAGTCAGGAGGAAAAGTGAAAAGAAGAAAAAGAAAAAAAAAAAACGAATGAAAAAAATCAGCAAACCCTTATGGGCTGAGAATGTATACATTCAAGACCCCATACTGACCCGCGGGAGGCGAACTCATGAGAAACGTACGCCGACCATATGTGCGATTGGAATCGACGCGCTTTCATATGCAGAATCATAAACGCCATGAACAAAGCGTAAAAAATAAGAGACTGCTGCAACAAAGGTATGGTAGCCCTGGTCTCTGTGAGCCGAGGTTCAACATCCTGACCCTCCGGGCATTCTGGGCCTTCATGTGAGGAGGGTGACGATGAGGAGGATGAGTGCGAGCCGTCAGAGTCTCTCTCATCCATGCCAATCATCCCAGAGGCCGAGGTCACGTAGTGTTTCAGCCGCGGCACGTCAACACTGACCCCTCCATGCAGCCCACCCCCCCAAACCAAAGCATCTGACCTTCGAAACCCCACACCCTAAGTCCCTAACCCTGTCACTCCAAGCCCCAATACCCCCTCTCCTGCCCCAAAAGCTTCCTGTGCCCCATCTCTAACCTCCTGTACTCCCATCTGCCAAAACCATAACCCCCATACCTCCCCTCTCATCACCAAACAAGAAGAGTACCATCTGAAAATTAACCTTTCTGAAAACCCTGTATTCTGCTTTTGGCAGGTCTCTTTAGCATCTGAAAACAGATTATTGCGGTGGCCAGAAGAAGATATCTGTGGGAAAATAAAATTGCTAATGATGGCAGCGCGTTATTTTATGGCGGCATGGTGTCAAAATGTGAAAAGAGGCTTTGTGTCAATTGTTTCGAAAAGTTTAGCAAGAAGACATGACAGATTTTTGTGGAAATACAAGCTGTCAGAAACATTTTTTGAAAAAAAGAGGACAATTTATCTCGTTGCTATTTATTTAATGTTTAAAATATAGACATTTTCATGACAGATAAGACCTCACTGGCAATTACAGCAAATGCTGAAAATGCAACCGTATCCAAATATACCATTTTTCCCTTGTAAAACACATGAATCAAATTTAAGGACAATAAATTCATTATTTTAAATCGATGCAAAGGAGTTTTTGAAATTAATTCCTCTCCGCTGGAAACTTATTCGCTCTCAAGAATCACAGTTTTGATCGGAAACTTTCAGATGGTGAAACTGAGACTATCACTGTGTAAATCAGATGAATTGGTCCGTCTAACAATTACAATCCATCCTGTTTGGCTCAACACTGAGCAGCATCAGCAAGAGAGAGGTGAAGCTAAGTCATCAACAAGCAAATTGTTTGGCGCTCTTGTATTGCTGTGTGTGTGTGTGTGTGTGTGTGTTTGAGAGAGAGAGAGAGAGAGAGAGAGAGAGAGAGAGAGAGAGAGAGAGAGAGAGAGAGAGAGAGAGAGACAGAAAGAGGAGATAATGAAACTGGGCTCTTCATTATGTTTACAGTCTAAGGTTAATGTGAATATGAGGTTCAACAGCCCCTCAAGAGTGTGTATGTAGGTCTGTTGTTACTGTAGTGGTCTGACACACAAACACACCTATACACACCATGCCATCGGTATCCCATTGTCCTCGTATACACACACAAACAAGCGAAGATGCGCGCCGGTGCAAACAACCACTCACAATAACAACTCAATTAAATTTTTATCCTCAACTTTTCCCCTTCTCAAGCAGTAAAAAAGTTTGAAAGGCTCATATCCAAACTGTGAGACAAAACTGTACCCTCATGCAAAATTAACAAACAGACACTGAGTACACAAAGCAAACAAAAAATATAAATTAAACATAAGAAATGTCCAGGAAATTTGCATAATGCTCACAGCAAAACATCTTCTTCAAATAGACCTGAGTGGCCTTGGTACAACAACTGAATCTCTTAAAAAAGTAGCAAAATCTTTCTCCAACTCCACTCTTGTGCACACACACACACACACACACACACACACACTCTTTCTGTGACGAGGCTTTATTGGAGAATTGGAAATAAAATATTCAATAATTCTTATTTGTGTCCTAATAGGCTGCATAACCTTTACTCCACTTAACTTGAAAGCTCTCCTATAGAAACAGCGCACACACCCACGCATACACACGCACACATTTATTATATGAAATGAAACTTGTCTATTCTTCTACAAAACATGCCCGTTCATAAATCTGTAGGATCTGTGGTACTAACAAACAGTTCAATTCAGCAATAGATGCATTACTTCAAAAACGTGCAGTTCACTTGTTTTAAGTCTATTCCTGCAGCTATAAATAACGGCATACTTACAAACATGTACAAGCAGCAACACATGCACACACACACACACTCCTTCTATTCAGGTATACGCCATACACACTATAAATATGTCCGGTATTATAGTTTCTGCTTCTCGAATTGCTCACAATGTCATTATCACACGATAGCTACATTTATTGTTCCTCACTCTCCTAATGTTTATATGAAATCTTAAAACAAAACCCCCCTTCTCCGTGTTCTGTTTTTTAAATCTTGCTTTCTTCTCCATTCGCCAGGGGTTATTTAACCTGTCGCCCCCCTTCATTCCTCCTCCATTTGGTTATTCTAGCTGAGGGCGAAGTTTTGACTGGCAGCTGGAGGAACCGGACACCCGGGCCCAGCAGTGGCCGGCCCTGCCCCATCTCCCTGCCCCCAGGCAGGGTAAGAGGGGGGCCCTGCAGTGCCTGGACCTTTCCACCAGGACCGGCCGATCACAGGCACCCCCCGTCGCTAGCTACCCCAGATAGAAGGCTCTCCGCCTGGGGAACGGAGAGAGAGAGAAGGAGCCCGCTGTGGATGTCAGTGACCAGAGAAAGGAGGAGGGAAAAAACAGACTAAGATGGATGGAAACATGTTGGACTGAGGCGGGGGAAAAATAATGCAAAATGAAGCTCCAGATGTAGTCTATGGGAATTGTTTGTTGACTTCTCTGGGTGGTCAGAGACACACTCTACAATGGGTAGTGACCAATGACAGTTCACAGTGTATGTGCCAACACACACAGACACACACACACACGAACACACACACACACACACACACAAACACACGGAGGCATGCTCACCGAGCTCCGTCCCTGCTGTTCAGTTCAACACTGCTGAATTCTCGTCATGTGTTAATGCAGAAATATTCATGTACAGTATGTTCAGTCAGTCTGCGTGTGCGTGCGTGTGTATTTATGTGTGTGCATTAAAGTGCATGTGTTTCTATGTTTTTTGAAATTATGCAAACTCTCTCTAATTTAGTCCTGAGAGTATTAACCAGAAGAAGAATGATGCAAATAAATACCTAACTCCTATTTGTCGCAAAGACACAGGGGGAGAGCTTCACCCTTTTCTTCTCTCTCATTATACAACTCAATAATATAATACATGTGATTATGTGGACTGCAAAGGTAAAGTATTGGTCAATGTAATAATTTTAGTTGAGCTTATTTTTTTCCATGATGGATATTTTTGATTATTTGTAAATTAAAGTCAAACTTTAAGTTTTGGGGTCAAAATAATTTAACTTGTGTCAGGAAAGGTAAAACAAAAATGGACCTTTACTCCTAAATACTAAAATACTTTAGGTGACCACTGAAAAGTATTCACCTTCACTGCATAAGGAAAAGTTATCCTTTGTGCTTCAAAATCATTTGTGCTTCAAAAAACATTTGGCTAAACGCACTGAAAATTGAATGAACAAAATTACCCACTTGTCATTAAACTATTTAAAATAATATTTTCCACCGTCAAATCCAATAAACCGTTTCAAAAATAGTTAAAGGCAATATTTGCACTGGGAAATCCTCACAAGCTGAGCACAAGCTGAAATTCAAATGAGAGGAATAATTGCAATCGACAATCACAAACAAGAACAAAGCAAAACCGTGATGATATTATTTGTTAGATTTTAGCTAAAATAATAATAAACAAAGTCAGTGGGCTAAATTATTCTGACAAGTCTCTGTGTCTGGATTTCATTATAGTTATTAATGTTTGATGTTGTCTTCAATATTAAAACATAAGTAATCCCTTAAACTAAAGAATATGTGGTTTTAGGGAAAAAAAAAAAAAGGTGAATGATTTATTCAGCAGCTCGTAGTCCAGCACGTCGAGCGCTGTATCTTGCATTATTTGTTTCAAAATACATGCGTGTCTTTGCGGCTGTGAGCCGTGGCACTGTGGGAGGGTAATATTCAGTACTTTGGCTTACATTAACCGCACACCAGGCTAAGTTTTTCCCTGCTCTGTCTCAGCGGAGTGAAACTGAAGTTTGGATTTCAGAGTTCCCCTTTATCTCTGTTACATCAATTTCCATGCTGGCACTAAGTGTTGCCAGATAGCAACTAGAAGTCCTGTTAAGTTTGAGGGAAGCGGAGAAGGGAGGGAGTGTGTGTGTGTGTCCTGTTTGTGACCGGACCTGCCCTTCATTGCGTGGTGCTAGACTGCCCCCTGCTGCTCTCTGAGAGAAACAGATCCACAGCACAGCTTGTACTGTTCATTTGATAAAGAGCAGCCAGAACCACAAAGATGAACTCCTCAGACCCAATCCAGTTCTTTAATAGAAAAACAGAA
Organism: Myripristis murdjan; assembly: GCF_902150065.1. Lineage (NCBI taxonomy): Eukaryota > Metazoa > Chordata > Actinopteri > Holocentriformes > Holocentridae > Myripristis > Myripristis murdjan. The sequence continues at coordinate 14,367,119 of NC_043988.1, read as the reverse complement.
ATAAAGATAACAGGAAAAAAAAAAAAAACATAATATATCATCTGCTGTATTTCGGCCACAATGCTGTCACGTCACTTCTGTACCTGTGGAAACGGAAGATCCTGTACGTCTGACTCCTCAGCACGAGGCCTCATGTGTTTTCTGGTGAGCATCAATCTCTGGTGATTAAAACTCTGACTTGGTATTCGCTGTTAGTCGTGCCACTATATTTCAACTATCATTCATTTTGCAAATCAGGAGAGCAGTAAAATGTGAAAGTATATCTTTCAAAGCTGTCCCTTGCTGTGGGCAAAGACGAACTCCCGACTTTAAAACTTTTAAAAGTTAGACAGGTTCTTTGAAGAGGAGTCAAAGGAGCAATTTAAAGAGACCTGGAGTGGTGTGTACCAGTGACTGCTGTGGTGTCTCTAGTGCAGTGCGTGTGTGCGTGTCAAAGTGCCAGTCTAGATATGTACAAACACACACACACACACACACGTACTGTACACACGCACGTACACACACATTCCGATAGGTGCTTCTGTACCTGTCTTTACTTTTTTTTCCCCTCCTTTTTTTATTTCAGCAGGGTGAATTTTTATCTAAATGCAAAGCAGGTGATAGGTGCTCCAGTTTCCTCCAGAAGTAGCTCCCTTGTCTGGGCTCTCTTCCTGATAAGAGTCCTACTTTGCCTGACATAAAAGAGCCCGGTATCATTTCCCCTGCCTCCCCAACAACCCCCAGCTCGCTGCCCTCGCCCTTCCCTGAGCTTCACAAAGCTGCCTCTATTTGCTCCCAATTCAGGGCCCAATTGCAGATAAAGTTACAGCAAATTTGTTTGGAGGAAGAGTCGCTGAGGCCTGCGGTCCCTGGGGCAATAACAGCCTTGTCTTGCCGGGGCCGTGGGGAGAGCTGGCAGCAGCAGGAGAACAGAACCCAACACCGCTCAGCCCCACAATGGCCTCAGCTCTCCGGGAGGGGAGGGAGAGATAAAGGGGAGCAGGGACGGACGGGCGGACAGGAGGGAGACGAGCTCAGCTTGCAGGTGTGGAGAGAGGAAGCAGACGCTTAACCCTGAGACAAACACGGAGATGGCGACACCAAGACCCACCCATACACACACACACACACACACACACACAAACACACACATGCACACACTCATGCAGAAACACCACCCATCGCGCAGGACAGGAGGTAACTCCAGCCCCGTCCATTGTGCCAACGCCTGAGGCGACGCTGCCATGGTGGCTGATTCACTGTCTAGGGATGGGTGGGTGACAGCAGTGTGTGTGTGTGTGAAAGAGAGAAAACGACATGTGAGACTATGCGATGTCTCTCTCGCTCTCATTCACACACGCACAAAACACACACACAACGTACACACTAATCACAGCTGGCACTAATGGCTGATGTGTACATGCGGCTGGCAGTGAGGATTTGGGCAGAAGGAGAGTAAGGGACCATGAAGAAGAAGATGCTTGTTTGTGTGGAGGGGGACGGCATGAAACGACGCTGTATGACAACTGCATTCTGTTGTGCGACTTTCACACAGTCTCACATACAGATGAACACACACGTCCCCCCACCCCAAACAGCTTTACTTAGCAACTACGAAGCACACACACTCGGAGGTGTAGAGGTTGGATTGCCCACACCTCCACCTCTGTAGCCACAGTGTGCTGAAAAGTTGAGTGTAACATCTGTCTAGAAAGACAGCCAGAGAGAAATACACACACACACACACACACACAGGCTAATGGACACACACACACAGAGAGGCATACACACCTTCACTAACGCACCACCTTGGCCAGATGGCCCCCCATAAAAACCCACTTAAAGAGATGAGTGAAGTGATTAAGAGGCCTCTCAATGTGAGGGAAACGGGAGAGAGGGATGAGGAAATGGAAGGCAGGAGGGAGGGAGTACCTCTGTAGAGGAGAGGACCTAAATACTCTGATGTTTTAGTTAATGCACACTCCTACTGTAACAGACTCCCAAATGAGAGAGAGAGAGAGAGAGAGAGATATGAAACCCCAATTTCAGACTTCCTATAAACTCCCAAACACTATACCCTTGGCCTAGATACGTCCTCTATCACCGTCACCGTCTATTTTGAATTTTAGCGAGCACAATGAAATTATGAGTAGTCGACATTGTTGCACGCAGTCGGACGCACGATACACTGCACTTTTTAGAGAGGGCGAAGTGCTAAACATGGCTCACGCTAGTGTGTGTGTGTGTGTGTGTGTGCTGACACAGAGGCTGTGCTGTCCAAGGCTGCCTCTTCCCTCCACATTCACCATGCAGATTGGCAATTCTGAAGTGACCTTGTTTTCTGTGAATTCCTTGACATTTTTTGCCTGACATTTTCATTTATTTCTAAAAGATAAGACACGAGGACTCCCGCCGACGCACGGCCTTATGTGAGAGAAAATGCGCACATGCACCCTCTCTCCCTCTTGCACGCATGAACGCACAACACACAATGAGAAAATGTTAACTGATCAATACTGTGTCTCACCTGACCCATGTCTTGTGATGACACTGGAATCTACTGTACACACACACACACACACACACACACACACACACACACACACACACACACACACAGCCTCTACAGAAATGAATCTAGTGTCAGACAGCCAAATGCTGCTAATGTCTAATGTCTGCCGCGGAGACACTTAGTGCCCCCATGGTAAAGGGCTAGGGCGGGGCGGGTCCACCTGTCCTGTAGCTACTTAAGTCAGGACACTGAACCAGACAGGATTAAATGCCTGCTCTGTCATCTGTAAGGCTGGAACCTCCGTGAAGCCACTCACCGCCCTGGAGGAGAATGTCTTTTACTGATAGCTCCGCTGTCCAATTACACTTCACCTTTTAATACCAGACACAGATGACGGGAAGGGAGGGGAGCGAGCAAGGGAGAGAGAGAGAGAGAGAGAGAGAGGCTGCCATTTCCACTGTCCACAGAAACTGCTTGTCAAATTGCAATAGATTTTGGCTGCATTTTGATGTCTGAGAGCCTTTTCTTAAAAAAAAAGAAAAAGCGTTAAAGTGTTAAAGCTGCCACATCTCCCCTCAATCCCAACAAGTGTGTGTCAAAATTGACACTTGCCATATATTTATATATATATATATAGAGAGAGAGAGAGAGAGAGAGAAAGAGAAAGAGAGAGAGAGAGAGAGAGAGAGAGAGAGAGAGAGAGAGAGAGAGCAGTTCATGTTCATGCACACACACAAGTGCATGTTTTAAAGACAGAAATAGGACTTAATTGAATCTGCCGTATCAAGATATTGTGTGTGTGTGTGTGTGTGTGTGTGTGTTTGTGTGTGTGTGTGTAAAATGTTCTAGTAGGGGGCTACAGTATGGGAATGCACTTCACTGTGCTTGAGACATCAACGATCTCTCGTGCTAGAGTGTGCAATTACCGCTGAAGGACAGATGCTTTGTGAGCGCAGTCCTACAGCCGCTATGAACATAATACACACCTCCTGTCTGTCTGTACAGATGTTAACAGGCATAAAGCACATTACAGGTAAAATATATGATGATGGTTAAACAACATAGGGAGAACTGTCCCTCTCTGCTGTGCTTTCAGATAATTTGTTAGTCAAGGAAAAGTGCAGTCATTTGTATTTCAGTGCAGACATCTGAATTCCTGAGACTGACGAAACTTTGTGGGCTGTTATATGACAGACCAAACTAACGTAACACTCTAAGCAGGTTAAAACAAATGCAATTAATTTGAAAATGTTAGGTGAGCCAGGTCTGGCCTGTCGTCTAAATGTTAATTCGTACACAGCGTGCTACCCTGTGAAATATAATTTAGTTCTTATTGCGTGAAAAGCTGTTCATATTAAGAGTTAAGCAAGCCTTGTAGTAACTATAAAGAGCAGATGTGTAGAGGAAGTCATCTTTCTGTCCTTCAGGTTTGGTATAGATGTGAATTTGTACGGCATGGGATGTGGTACATGTGACTCATCAAGGTATAGTTAAACATACGTACCACAAACGCACAGATGCTCCTTTGTGGAGAGTCCCATTCAAAGCAGCTGTTGATGAAGCAGCCTGCGTTGATCAGGAACATGATGCAGCGCCGAACACGGTTGAAGTTCTGCAAAAGCAGCTGGAAGGGAGACAAAAAAAAACAAAAAACAAAAAAAAAAACATACAAGGTGATAAAGCAAAGACAGAACATTAGAAATGTGACACAAAAGGCTAGGAGCAAGGCACGGTGTTACGCACACAATGTACCACTCGTTTCAGCATTTCATGATATAGAAATAACAACTGGGTGGACATGCTGTACTGTGAATACGAGGATAATGGCGATGAGACTTGGTGTGCAGCCGAGTATCACTGGCAGAACAAAAAAGCCCCGAATCACAATAAGAGACGTCATACAGTAAAAAATTTTATGACTTCTGTAAAGTGGCTGCATATGAATACTGTCTAAAAAGTTTTATTCAAAGATTTCATGCATGAGAATATAAAACAGGAGCAAGTGAAATCATTAACTAGCCCCTTGGTTACCACAGATGTTTGCATAGCAAACAAATTTTAAGAAAGCACCGAACACGAGAGCACATCTTGGACACATCAGTTTGCTGGGCTCAAGTTACAAGATACACAAAGGCATACGAGGCGTACAATCAGTAACTATTAGCACCTTAGTGAAAATGACAAAGGAACGTCTTAATATGGCACGATGTTAAAAGCGCTTTGTAGTGTCCCATTGTGTTGACACTGTGGAATGTCAGCTGGGACAGCAGACAAGGGCATTGAGTTACAACTTGAGATTTGTAGCTTTGGCCTCATTTCGGAGTCAATATTACAACATGCTGGCATCGAGGACACTGTGAGGACATTTTGGTATTCCTCCTTTGGATAACTATATATGGATGTGGATCGGCGTGCGGGACAAACGACTACTAAAAGTAAGACAAGCTGACTCACAGTGTTTCTTTAAGTCTACTCTCCTAGTGATAAAGTTAAGTACAATAATAACAGTTTCCAACACAATCCCTGAATTGCCCTCCCTGAGGGTTCTCCAGGCATTTGGCCAGAGATGAGAGAGAGTTGGCTAACTGCTGTCCTCCCCCTGGGCTGCCAACCAGTCAGGGAATAGCACAACAGCAGCGCATAACGCCAACCACCCAATCAGGTCACCACCAGGAGAAAGTGCTCCCAAAGGACAAACTGTCTGTGCAGATCGCTCTTCAAAAAATTCTGACCTATTATTTTACTCCTTGTTTATGTGTGTGTGTGTGTGTGTGTGTGTGTGTACTGCACCGCGCTATAGGAAAGCCTGTGCATTTGGCTGCTTCAATGCAAGATAAGGGGAGGATCCTTCCCTCTCTCTGTGTATAATTAAGAGCAGCTTTTTGTCGCCAAACTAAGGATGACAGAGTGACGGTGTCCTGCTGGGGACACACAGACCCCGAGGACAACAAGACTGTGAACCAGTCATTTCCACATTCCTCGACGCAACCCACAAGATGTACACGCTGTGCTCCTCTTGGCTCATTATTGCCATTACTGGTAATGATAAGAGTATTTCATGTTTAATAAATTGTTGCATGGAGTGCCTTGAGTGATTCTTAAAAACACTTTGAAAGCTGTAAACTCAAAAATTAAGTCAAACGTCATAATTATAATGAAATGGCTGAATTTGGCAAACAGCTTTTGTAAAATATTAGTTATTTATTTGGTGTGTGTGTGTGTGTGTGTGTGTGAGCACACTAGGCAGCAACCAACAGCGGGGGAACTGCTCCCACACAAAAGAGCCCTCATGGGGCAGCCCCTCCAAAGCAGCCTGTGACATCATCATTGCGAGACGCTGACATGGGTCATCTCCGTGAGTCAGAGGTGAAATGGAGATGAAAAAAGGACGGTGCACTTGGGAGTGGACAGTGGCCCGAGAGAGAGCGAGAGCACGAGAGATAGAGCGAGACAGACAGAAAGACAGAACAAAGACGGAACCAGAAACAGTGAGGGATGAGAGGGGAGTGAGGATAGATGGGAATAGATGAGAGGCTGACAAAAGGCTATGGGAGCTGGTGTGTGCTGTGATATGCGATGCTGAGCTGAGCGGTGCGGTGCTGTGCTGTGCTGTGCATGGCATAGCGCTGACTGCTGAGTCCAAACGGTCATTCATATGACATGTCTGATGTGGGCCAGCCCCCACCATTCAGCCCTTTGTGGTGCCGCCACACTGAGCGGCGTGACAATGAAGTGCAAAGCAGCAGTGGCACAGAGGGCCAACTATAAGGATGGCCAATCTACTTATGCACCCCAGAGCTGACAGCTTGACATTTCTATTCACCACTCAGAGTGGAAGCGAGGCAGGAGAGATGGAGAGAAGGGAGAGAGGAGGAGAGGAGGAAGAGAAAAAAAAAGAAAAAGAGAGAGGGATGCTGTTTTTTCTTTCAATCATCCCGTTCTATCTTGCCCACACAGTTGTTGTGCCTCACAAGATGCCACTCTCCAGGCATGTTGGTTTTTGTTCAGACCGGTGTTAGGACATTGATCAGATGAGATACAGAGGTAGTAGATAGGTGTTTGGTGCTGATGTACCTGTTTGGACACCCTGGGCTCCTCCTCGATATACTTCTGCTCTATGGGGATTAATGTTCTGAGGCCAGCCTTAATCTGGGGAGGGGAGCGAATACACACAGTATCAATAATCATCAAATGGAGATCAAAATAACACCAACTTAAAAGGATGCAAAGGGGAAAAAAATGACTCAGCTGAGTACTTTGAATGGGAGGAGGGGTGCTTTTATTTTGATGATTTTGAGGAACGTGTCACTACTTTTTTTTTTTTTTTTTTTTTCAAATGCATTATGTAAATACGCAATGTGGCAGCACATGCATAGAGTGTGCCCCATGTCAGAGGCTAGAGAGAGCGAGAGAGAGAGAGAGAGCTGTAAGATGGCCGCTATAGGACACACACAGCGACAGTGAATGGACGAACAAAGGCTGCTGAGAGGGAGTCTTCGATAATTAAAGCCAAAATGAGGACGAGGGACAAGGGACGAGGGACGAGATGGAAGCGCGGGGAGAAGGGGGGCAAACAGAATAAAGACAACAGCAGTGGAGGGGGGGGCTGCAGAGAACAAGAGAGGGATGGAGAAAAGATGATGGGGGGCAAAAAAAAAAAAAAAAAAAAAAACAGGGAGGGGAATCAAAAAAGCGAAAGAAAGACTTACAGCATTAAAAATCACGTCTATTTCGAGAAAGATGACCCCTTTTGTTGGCCCTGTCAGCTCCTTGCTTTTCAAGGCGTAGGCTTTGCGTTCTCCATTTTGGATCTGTGGGAGAGGGACATGACAGGCGTCTGTCTGGCAATACCCGGCTGAATCGGCTCCCCGGGCCACCTTTGAACCCCAGCTGCTGGCGCTGACAGGGAACCCAAAACAACTGTGGCAACTCTGACAAGTACCTGTTCATTACCCACTGCAGCTCAGCTCTGTCAAACAGAAATTAACTATCCTGGGGAATCACACTGTACAGCAGAGCATGGATACATTAGACACACACAGTTCTTTCATAGACTGTATATATACACACACATATATAAATTTTCCCAAATATATAAAAGGCAATCTTTTTTTTTTTATTGTGTCTTTCGGTCTCTTGATCAGTGTCATTTTCATATCATCTCTCATCCCCTCATTTTCTTTCTTCTCACCTATCAATCTCTTCTTTTTTCCCTTCCCTGTCATCTCTTTCTCTTTGTGAAATAATAACAGTCTCATCTGTGGAGTTGCAAAAATAACCTCTGCTTTTTATATCTTCCACCGTGTGTTTTTATTCCTTCCGTTCCTCTATGTTCTCTCTATTTTCCCCAGGGGAGGAAAGAAAAAAAAACAAAACAACAACAACACAGAAATCTACCATTGACTTACGTTTAGTAAAGGGATAGCCACCTTCCCCAGGAAGTCTGCGCTTCTGTCTCGGTCCTCGTCGTAAACAGTGACCTCCAGCACAGAGTGGATGTCCTTCACATTGCTGGACCACACACAAAGACAAAGACCTTAAACATGTATATGGAAATACACAGACTATAAACTCAAACTGTGTGACAGAAATCCTATCACTGTCATATCGGCATGGACTATACCTTTACATTTACAGTTAAAATACCTTCAACTCTATATATGACATATGGCTCCTGTATTTCTGATATAGTCTGTTTCTCTGTTAAACCATATCTTAAGTTCACATAAAAGTTTAAAATTCACAGTTAACATGACACTTTTGATATTATACTACGACTTCACTGCATGAGCTGCCGAAACAGAAAGAGAGAAGCACATAAAAGCTCTGACATGTCATTTTTTGAAAACTAGGCTAGCGTGGAGAAGGCTGATGTTATGTGTAGAAGGGAGGCTATATGAAAAGATGTGCACTTGAAGGACGACTAAATTAACCCTTTCCGTCTATCTATACACGCATACACACACACACACACACACACACACACATATATTCACACTCACACCGCACACACACTGTATATCACTGTAAAATGTATAGTTTTATCAAAAGATGGTTCTCCTTTAATTTAAGATGTCTTTTTTGAAATTTTTACTGTGCGCATAAAATTTTCAAAAACACAACAAAATGAGCACTTATACTGAAATTGACTGAATATGCTATGTGTTATAACTATCAAAAAATTTGCATCTCTTGCTATTATTTTTTTTAAATCAGTAAATATATTTTTTCATTCTAATGGTGAAAACAGATTAGTGCAAACTGAAAAGAAAATAAACACTGTTAATCACGGCATCTTATTAAACACCATATTTTTAAAAATCCTGTTTCCAAATAGAGTGGCTGTTAAATTACCACAAAGACAAAAAGCCACATAGAATCGTATTTTTATTTTAACATTTCATCTGTGTGAATATACTGCATGCGTGTCAATTTGCACGTGCAGAAAAACGTGCTGAGAAAATCCGAGTCACTCACAAGGTGAAGACCTTGTTCCACTCTGGATTGAGGTTTTTGTAGACAGTGTGTGTCTGCAGCCGATCGTTACTCAGCTCCACCACACAAAAAGGGTCGCTCTTACCTGCCAAGCACAAAAATAAATTAATAAATAACAGCACATGCAACAAATGGCCTTTTTTTTTTGTGGAATCAAAAACATAAATGCACTGTTTTGTAAGGCTCTGTTGGCTTGAGGTTCCAAGGTAAACAAGGTACTCAGCTAATCCCAGCAGCTTTTGTCTATATCCAATTCCTCATATTATAAAGAAAGATAGTGCACAGCATCCTTGCTTTAACCCACATGACAGCTCCAGTAACCCGCTCTTATCAGAACCGTAATAATATGATGCTTCATTTTAGCCCCGATGCTATAGCCTATATTATACCACAGTATATCACTGCTACAGCTGCTAGCCGTTTCTATCAACACCCTGGGAACATGACTTGGACGACTAGCAGATAAGCTATAGGACAACTCTGCCCTGGGCGGTCACAGAGAGGGGGTGGGAGAGGAAAAAAAAAATAATAAAGAGAGAAGACTTTGGGAATGGATGGCGCTGAAAAATACGGAGGGCGGTGTGGATCTGAAGGCCAGAGAAGTTCAGTGCAGGAGATAAAGAGAGTCAAGCAGGGGGTGTGAGAATCGTGGCTGCTCCATGATTAGCTATTCCAAGGCAGCAGTGAGACAGAGAAGTTAAATGGATAAAGCTGCATAACAATGCCATGGAAACAACAAGAAAAAAGAGAGGAGAAAACTAAAGCACAAAGAGAAAATGATCAATGAAGGGTGGGGGAAAACATCTCTGCATCATCCTTTCTCCACTGCGTTATTGATGGCAGCAAAAATAAATAATTACAGTACATGGCTATTGGCTAATAAAATTGAAATTTAAATAACAGGGAAACTGGTGCTGTCTTTATCTGGCTCTAAACACCTACAGCAAATGCTAGTTTCATTAGTATACAATATTCCATTTTAACTGCAATAATACTACAATAATGCACATCTGAGTCTTCTCTTTATCTGTAAAATTAAAAATCAAAAAGGTCAACAGCCTCATATGTAATCTTTTGATTAGCATGCAACCTTGAAAATAGAAAAAAAAAAAAAAAAAAGCTAAAATATGTCCAACATTTAAAGATCTTTTGGCTGTTACAAAGCATTAACAGGACATATAGTTCATTAGGAATTCTATTTATTAATGCTAATTGATTCCAACTAAACTTTTGATTCAGAAGTTACGGCTGATTATGTAACTGGGTAAGAGAGCAAAAGAGAAAGAGAGAGAGAGGGGAAAAAAGAGATAATCACTGAGTTATTTACTCCTCCTGAGAATAGAAAACTGTACTATAATAATCAAAACCAGTAATGTCCTATATATTTTCTATTTGTTTACTAATGTTTCACATTTCAATTTCTTTGTACACGGAAAGGAGTGAGACCAGCTCCCCATCCCTGCCAACCCTCCTCCCTTCAGCCGCCTCAAAATGAACTCAAAACAACAAAACTGTTAATGCTAGCTTTGATCATGATTTTTTTTTATTAAAACTGTTGGGAACAGTTGTGCTGTTTGTTCAGTTTTATCACTTAAAAAGGCTGGGTCAGAAAGTTGAAAAGGGAAAAAAAAAATGTCCCACACAAATTCCCAAGGAAAACACTGAGAATTTGAAAGTAATAACACGGCACGTGGCTTTAACACAGCAAAACATACCAATGTTGTGCAATACGCGAGGATGGACTTGGATTCAAAGTCGCTCTGCTACAGTCCCATGTGTGTTTGCGTGTGTGTGTGTGTGTCACGGCAAGGGTGTGTGTGAGTGTCATTGATTGGTGTGATTTTCTTCAAATGTTGTGACAAGGGCAGGGCATTTAGTGGGTGAGCAAAGTAAATGTCACCGTGATCAATGCTGAGCCGTAGGTGTTGCCTTTCATATCTGTTTGTGGCACTCTATTGATGCAGAGTGTTTGGGCTGAATATTGACAGCTGTGACTCCTACAATACAAAAAAAAGGTATATTACAGAAGATGGAAGATGCTAAATTAAAGGACCTTCCTTCTGATGCATCTTTGTAAACACGTTTTGTCGACAACGTAAATTACTCCGCTTCATATTGTGTTGTACTGCGAATTCCTCATTGGAGATGTTATGAATGCGATTTAAAGCTGTAAACAAGTAAAGGAAAATATTTTTGAAGCACTTATTAATTAATTTTTCTCAGTCGTGAATATTTTACATCATCCTCGAGCTTCCCCAGTGTGACGATTCTAACGCCGTCCCCACAAATCAGCTCCGATTAAATTCAAATGCAATCACCCAAATTAAGAGATGGAAATCATTTTTTTTTTTCCACCACACCCCACCGCTAGCCCCCTCGCCACCATATTCCCTCTAATATTCCGTATTTTAATGACATGGCAGGCGGTGTTGCCGCAGAGAGCCAGTTGTCAACGGTGATGAACTTTCACCTTATTGGCCGCCAGCACCAGAGGCGGCTGTCTTAACCAATTACACGCTCAGGTTTGAGCGCCACTCAGCGATCATTCAGGTAATGTCCAAGCAAAGCTCCTCCCCCCTCTGGGTCCCATCTCTGCAGCGTCGGCGGTGGGTTCGCAGCGAGGAGCGGGCTCAAACTCATTTCAGGGTGCCCTGAGATAAGTGTGGAGGATGAATACAGCACATAGTCGGGGGAACTGGGCTGTAATTGCCTCGCAAGAAGCTTAGAGCCGGCGACGAGCTGGAGGTTGGAGCGTGTGTTTTGGTGTTTCACGGGGTGTCTGTGCATTTCTGTAGCATCACTACTAATTAAGACTCGAACATTAAAACGTGACTCAATTTCATCCTTGACATTGCTTATAATAAAAGAAACTTCCATCCTTCCTCCGAGTGACGAGCGGTGGTAAATTCGCTCTGATGTAACACTCTTTGTTTTGATATCAACCAAAAGAGAAAGAAGCCTGCGCGTGCTGTGGTGCTACTGCAAGTGTGCGTGTTTGTGCGTGCGTGTGTGTACGTGTGCGTGTGTGTGTGTGCTACTGTTGAAATGTTCTAACAGTATGGCATCCACTCAAAGGGACAAGAGCTGCCAGACAAAAGGGATTGTTGGTTTTAGAGACTATTTTCAGTTATCCTACTCTGGCTGGAGAGGAGCTACTCCACAAAAACACTTCAATTAGGGAGAGAGATGGCCAGAGAGGGGAGAGAGAGAGAGAAAGAGAGAGAGAGAGGGAGGAGACAGGCAGTGTGAATGGGAGTGGGATGGTGAACTCTTTCTCTCTCACGCTGACCTCCTCTCCCTCTCTCTGTCTGTCTGTCTGTCTCTCTCTCACCTTGCTGCTGACCCTCTCTTGGTCTGGGCTGTTAAAACGGGGTGTTCATGTGGTGAGGGCTCTTATGTGGCTCTTAGAGGGCTATTGTTTCTGCCAGTGACACACACACACACACACACACACACACACACACACACACACACACACACACACACACACAGAGACAGAGAGAGGGAGAGCGTCAGGCTCACAATAGGAATAAGCCATCTAGAAATAGAGCCTTTGCCTGTCTATTATCTGCCTGTCTGTGCATCTGTCTCCACATATAGATATACAGTACTGTATATTTAGCGTACTGATATTCCGGGTATATAGACATATTTTTGCAGGGTTAAATTTGTTGAAAAATAATTTCTAGCGCTGTGTTAGCAAATACTACAAATGTAAATAAGCTTTATAAAACTGTACGTTTTTAACAGTCTCTGTGAAAATAAAGAAAGAGAGACAGAAAGAACAACTACCTTCCTTTCACACCACATAACTGTTCAACTGTGACTGAGCCCGTGGCAATTATTTCAAACCTATCAGCGCCACTCTAAATATGCTATTCTGATATCAAACATGCTCTCCTTGACAATGTCAAGCCAGCAGAGACAAAAAAGGCAAAAATGAAAGGCAAAGAGACAGCAAATGCGATTCCTCCGCAGTTTTCCTCTTTTAACTCTTTAGAAGAAGCTGCGCGGCTCAGACTGAATGATGAGCTCTACAACGAGGTCACAGAGCAAATTTCTGCTCTGACTGAAATACAAGAGCCAGTGAGCCATTAGCCGTGCGCTCCGGCTGCTCCGGTCGCTCCATGCAATAACCCAAATCAACCAGCTCCACTCTGTATCGGCTAATGGGACCGGGGCTGCTTCACATGGAGAAAGACAAACTCCAGACACTCACACGCATTCAGTCAGAAACACACACACACACACACACACACACACACACACACACACACACACACACACACACACACAGACGCACACATTTCCCTCTCTCTCCCTGCTAGATAATACAGAGTGAAAAACTAGGCCTGTCCACTGTAGACCTAATTAAAAGTAAGAATTAATGGAGAATGGAGGATTCAGAGAGAGCAGGCAAAGGAAGAGAGAGAAAGAGAGAGAGAGAGAGAGGGAGGGAGGAGGGAGGAGGGAGGAGAGAGGAGGAGGGGAGAGAGATTTGTTGGTTCAAATGTGTACTTTTTCCTCTATTATTCAAATGAGCAGCCTGTATCTTCTAAAAATGCAGAGACAAATTTAGCGTCCTGCACAAAGTAGACTTTAACTCTCTCTGAGGATTCTCGCCGACTTCCATCCCTTAAACCAAAATTACTCCCTGACTTTATCTTTGCCGAGATTTATGGTGGATTGTTGGCGGGGGTAAATGTGTCGCGGAAATTGCTCAATTTCTACACGCAAAACTAAAACAAAAGTTGTTAAAAGCACAACTAAGCTCAAAGAATTGATAACTATTAGCTGTGCAATTTGGCTTTTGGGGAGCGCCCATTCTGACAGCAAATTACGAACAGCAATTACTACGAAACAGTGACAGCATCTCGTACTTGTCAACAATAAATCATTCCTCCATTTATTTATTTTTTTAATGTTTCTTAGTGATAATGTACGTGACACGCAGGGTTGCACGATACAGACAAAATCAAATATCATGATATCTCAAACACCAAATACCTCACTATTGAAATTATGAAAACATTATATGAATGAATGGCTGTACTTTAATAAGATATTTACACACAAGTCATCATTAGTAGAATTAGTGGTTTTAGTGGATATGATGAGCAAACAGGTAGAAGCAAATAACAGATGATCAGAAATTTGTATTGTAATGCAGCTTTTCAAACCAAAAGAAGACAACTTTTATGCTATATAACAATATTTTGAAAATCCAAAATTTAATCGATATCACCCTATTGTATCGCCCAGCCCAGGAGTCATTGCTGTAACACTGATTAACATCAAACCCAACAAATAATCATAATAGAAAGGTGACAATCTATTCATTTGTCTCTAATTTGTGATATTAAGTCCAAGTACATGAATGTATAAGTGAACAGTAAAAAAGTCATTTTAACTCCCCACTCCCAGGTGACTATCTGTGCAGAGAGTATATAAAGACAGTGCAGGTTATGCTGTTGTTGTTGGGTCTTTGGGTCACTGTCTTACCTGTGACATCTGCTGCCATCAGCCCCTCAGCCCTGATGACCTTTACCTGCACCACACCGACATCTTTCAGGTTGTGCAACGACCTCCACAGGCTCTGGAAACGTCACAGGCACAGGGGTGAGAGGTCAAAGAGGACGGCAAATTAGCATTGAAGATCAAGGCAGGTCAATAGTCTGACATTTCATTAAGAAAGAAAAGGGTAGAATATGTCCTTTAACAGGCCCTTATTTGAAAATGTGCTCCTGGCATTTATGGTTGAGCCCGACAGAGGATAAATGGCCAAATTAAATTTCACTTTTGCCTGCTGCTTTTGCGAGACAATTATTTTCTCCTGTGTGAAGTGTTTCTCAACTTGGTGCTTTAGATAAGATGAAGCTGTACCAATCTCTGTGGAGAAGTTGGGATGTCGCAGCAGCAAATAGTAAAAGGTTACAGCAAAGAAAAATAGAGCACAGATGAAAAGAGAGCAAACGGGAGTGATATAACAGGCAATTTCAATACTAAACATGTCAACATGTTAGATGTGAAAATACGTGAGAGCATGGAACAAGAATGAAGCTTTATGAGACTTTGGAAATTTGCAGAAGTAGCAACAGCTTACTTAACTCACAGAGACCAAAAAAGTCACATATGAACAATATAAAATAAAAGACAAACTATAAAGAATTACATTGATGTATTATGATCTGGACACATTTTAGTATAAAATTATGTAATGCGTTATATGACAAATGAAAAGATTATGAATAAAAATACGTGGATAACTACAGCAAAAACTGCATACATGATTTGCAAAAATTTGGCCACATTCATACATCTGCTGAGTAAATATCTGTCTTCTTAGTGCTGTCAAAAAGGTTTTTGTGCCTGTTGTTTACCGGTTAACGTGTGCTGCTTGAACTGTAGGCATTTTTTTTTTTGTTTGTTTTTTTGCTTGGTAGAGATAGAACGAGAGAGAGGCAGAGAGAGAGTGTGTGTGTATTAGGCTGATAATAGAGATATTGTGGAGAGTAGACACTTCCAGTGAAGCGTGACTGGCAGTGATATTATAGTTATGAGGCAAAAACACACACGCTGACCTTCACATACACTATCCAGTTTACATTATTACTCAACTAAAGAGGAAGAAAACATGCAAAGGACACACTAACACTCGCCGCGCCGCTGATAAACACACCTAAAACAAGAATGGACACACACAAGCTTGCTCTAACACAGAGAACCTCAGTCTCTCAGGCTCTCTCACACACACAGGCACACACCAAGACACATTAACAGATGCACACACGAGGTTCTGTGATTGTGTAGCATGTGATCAGATGCAGGGGGAAAACGTGTAAAATGTGTTAATAGTCAGAGGAAAAAATAACGGCCGGCACAAAACTTGTCAGCAAGTCTGACAAATAAAGGGGGACCTGTGGAGATCAACGGGCCCGGTCAACAGGCCGGGGCACAAACACGCACACAAACACACACACAAGCACCAGCCCCGTGCTTTTGTTCACCCTCACACACCCAAGTATAAACACATGCATAGAAAACCTACACTGAGGCCAAATTGAGTAGCATGTCGGCGTGTCTTAAAAGCAGAGTGGAAATGCACTTCACTTCAATTTATTTCTCTCTCCCTGGCAATAACCCCTTCCATCCCCACAGGAGTAATTATAATTTAAATTTCAGAGTCAGGGCCAGGCTACAGACTTAATTCATTATTACCAACTCTGTCAGACTCTGCCTGTTTCCAGCGATATCATTGTCCAAAAGCTCTCTAAAGGAGATGAGAGGGGAGAGAGTGTGAAAGAAAGAGAGCGGGAGAGAGAGAGAAAGAGTGCGAAAGAGGGAGAGAGAGAGAGAGAGAGAGAGAAGCAACTCTCCATTTTAAGGCATGATTTCTCTGAAGATACAGCTGCTTGTTGTGATTATTGGGGAAACAGCCGAGGAAGGAGGGAGACAGAGGGACAGAGCGGGAAAGAGACAGAGTCAGAGAGAGGGCACGAGGGAGGAGACAGAGGAAGAGAAACTAATGGCCAACTAGTTAGTGTGCAAGCGTTCGACAAATGCCCGGATTCGTCTTTCATGTTTGTACACTGATGTACGGAGGAGAAGGCGTTTTTAGCCGTAAATGTGTTGATGCAGGGAGACGTGTTCTCATCCTCCACCTGCAATCCATCCTTCCAACACACTGGCACCCTGAGGCGACAAATGGAGTCTAGCCTCGCCTACGAGTGATGCGGAGGACAGGACACACCCATCCACAGAGATTCAAATCCTCACAAGAGAGATAAACAGCAAAAGAGAGCAATAAAGACCAACCCACCCCCACCTTTAAGTCTCCAAACACATCCTTTCTAGTAGGGTTTGGGAATGTTAACGATGGGGGTGGTGATGCCTGTGTGTGCGTGTGTGTGTGTGTGTGTGCAGCGTGCAGGCAGGATGATGGGGACAGGGAGGAGATGACAAGGATGGAGGAACAGAGGAGAGAAGAGGAGGACGAGAGGAAAATGGAAGGAGGGAGTTAGCTTTCACAGGACAAGCCCCCGCCCTGTGATTGACAGCTTGTCACTGTGACGTCTTCTTCCTTGCCTGTCATTTGAAAAAAAAAATAAAAAAATAAAAAAATGGTAATGTCACATACCACAGACACACACACACACACACACACACACACACACACACACACTCATACAGATACAGAAACGTAAATGAATGTCAGAGCTGGCATAGCCTTATGACTCGCTGTCATCTTTGCATCGCGTCACCTTTTATCAAAAACCTAAATAACATTTCACACACACATGCACGCACAAACATGTGCATGCGAGCGCACACACATCATCCACCTAACAGCTGCACAGTCAGTTCAATGGGCATTCCATTATAGATTAGTCTGTGAAATGCCCAAATACAAAGCAATGCGTACAGCTTCTTCCTTCTCCAAACTCCAAATGTTACTTTTCATCGTCTCAAAATCCCTGTCCGAGTATCTCTCTCTCATTCTTCCCTTCTTTCTGTCGGTCTGTCTCTCTCTCTCTCTCTCTCACTCTTCCCATCCATGCTTATCGATCTCCCACTCTAGCTGTGTCATCTGCCCCTGCCACACTTTATCCCATCGCTTCATCTCACTCTTTGCCCAGTGTGTGTGTTCCTTCTCCTCACCTTAGAGGAGAGCAGCAGAGTGGGAGGCAAGTGCACTATAGGTGTGCATGTGTGTGTGTGTGTGAGTGTGTGTGTGTGTGTGTGTGTGTGTGTGCATGGGGGTAGGTGGTGAAGTGGCACCACTTGAGAAGAGGTCACCACGTCCTCCCTCTCTCACCCACCCATCTTGTGGCCACCCCAGGCCCATTAAGAGCCATTAGTGTGCATGCTCCTTTGCCATCATAATGCATAAATCTCCCTTCTCTCTCTCTCTCCCTCTCTCTCTCCCTTTCTCTCTCTCTCTCTCTCTTTCTCCCTCAATGGGAGCAGTAATTAGGGATGAAGGAAAGGTTACGCTGAGCAATAGTACATCTAAGACAGTTGTCACTAAGTGAGTGCATTGCACTGTGTTGCATATGGCTCTGACTTCACCTGAATTCAAAGTAGTTTGGAAGAGAAAGTCATGCTGCACATGCAAGCATACACGAGCGCATGCACACCTGACACACAGTCTCACACAGGCGCGTGCGCGCGCGCACACACACACACACACACACACACACACACACACACACACACACACACACACACACGAAAAGCTATCATAATACAGCAATGCTAAAATGAGAAAGACTGTAATGAGCTCAGGCTAGCATCAGATCACAGCATTAAGGTGTCTATTATCGCTTTTCTTCAATGGCCACAAGATTAGGATGAGGAAGAAACACCTGCTGAATACAACAGAGTGACCTCACTGTGACCACACAAGGTCTGATGTGTGTGTGTGTGTGTGTGTGTGTGTGTGAGAGAGAGAGAGAAAGAGAGAGAGAGAGAGAGAGAGAGTAACAAGAGGGACGGGACTGGGATTTAAATGGGTAACATCTTCATACAGATGCAGATTATTAAAATGTGTGTGTATGCTTGCACAACATGAATGTGTGTCACAATATCGAAACCCCACACCCCCACTATCTGCCTTCCACCCCACCGGCTGAAGGTAATTTGATATGTATGATGTATGTGTGTGCATGCATGTGTGTGTGTGTGTGTGTGTTAATGATGAGCAGGGTGGGCTTCTAGTTGCTGCAAGCTGGAACAAGCAGAGGATTTTCAATTGTCTTCTCTTCCTCGTCCTCCAAGGTGGAGGCATCTGCTCTTCAGAGCTGTGATGATGACAGTGTGGTACTTGTAATGCCCTGCCAACCCCCTCCTTTAAGAGCATTTATTAGTTAGCTGATGGGGGTAGGTGCTGTTTGGGCGTGCATGTATATGAGTCTGAGTGTGTGTGTGTGTGTGTGTGTGTGTGTGTGTGTGTGATTAGCAGTAGAGGGTTCTTTGTACAGGCTTGTGCTGGACAGCTGATTTCATGCTGATAATACCAGTCAGTAAAAAATGTGCCCAATAATAATAATGTAAGCCCACACACACACACACACACACACACACGCACACACGCACACATTGGGCAGATTAGTGGGCTTTGAGGAGCACTGTAATGTATTAGTGGCGGTACTTGGTCTTATCGGTGGTCTTTGATAAGGTACAACTTTATTAAATTCTCCAACTGAAAGACGGCCAGTCTGGGGAAAAGGAATATGTTAATAGGTAGAGACCATTCAAGTCTTCAAACCGACCTCACTGTACCCCTCCATCTGCTCACTCCCCACCCTCTATCTCTGCGTCCCTCCATCTAACAGGAGGGCCAGAGCGGCGACAGACAAAGAGGCGAGGCAGCTGAGGGAGAGGGACAGAGACGGGGAGCGAGGGAGAGAGGAGGAAGCAGGAAAAGAGGGAGGCGAGCGAAGGAAAATGTCTAGCCTTCAGCCGAGCAGAAAAACGGGGTCTGCGCCAGTTGTGAGAGAGGTGAAATAGCTTTTTCTTTCCATTTTACACGCCTACCCTTCCCGGCGCAACCCTCACCCTTTACCTCTCGCCCCCTATTACGCACACACGCAAACACACATGCACACACACACAGATGCACTCACACTCCCCATCTTCGTTTTGTGACTGCGAGGAGGGAGCCCAGCGTGTGTGCGTGTCTCGGTCCTAGAGCTCCCCCCTCTGATCTTGGGTCGCCACTGCAGCGCGCAGCAGAGTGGCCGACCTCCCGTGGCTAGCCAATAAGGCAGCGCCGTGGTTATGTAGGTCGCGGCACCCATGTTCGGCCTGTGGAGCCTCTCCGCTGGTGCTTACACACACATCAAAACACACACGCATATGTGCCAGCTGGGAGGCACTGTAAACTCAAATTAGAGCACAACTTGCATTCACACTGATTCTCACTCACACACACACACATCTACAGCATGCGAACGGATGAGTATACACACATATATCCACACATACAGACATCATGCCACTACACATACACATGCATGTTGGTTTTTAGAGGAGAAAATATGATCCAAGTCACATTTATAGGCAAATCAAGTGTCACAAAAGTGAAAACTTGTATTGAGTGATTAAATGTCGGGCTGTAATGTAAGCTGCAGCTCCAGGCAAACTGTTTTGGAAATCCTTTGCCCCAGCATTGAGTAACAACACCGCAAGACATGCTGTTGATGTGCGGAGAAACATCCCGTGCCAAGGCTGTCAGCGAATGAAATCCACTGTGAGTGTGTGCGTGCGTGTGTGAGTGAGCGCGTCTTTGTGCTGAGAGTGACAGGGAGCGAAGGGTTAACTAGGCTAAGACAAAAGGACAGGCTGAAGCTATTGTGTTGTTTGGAGGGCCTCAGGAACAGAAGGAGGCCTTAGGGCTCGCTTTCTCTCATAACAGACATACACTCACACAAATACACTCAACTCAATGACAACTGGCCGGGCATTTAAAAAAAAACACAAATAAAATGAGCACACACACACACACACACACACACGCATTAATCATAAATGCCCACAAATCACTGTAGGACGCTGGTACAAATACCACCCGATACTGCCGGCATGAATCACAGTGACAGAAACAAAAGCGAGCTGTGAATCCAACATCCTTTCCAAGCGCTTAATCCAAACAGCTCATCTCAACAGACCCTGTAAGAGTCTCGTCATCTCTCTTCTTCTTTCTTGACCTCCACCCCTCTGTTCCTTCTCTCCCTGTCTGAGCCTTCTCATCTCCCACCTCACCCACTCCTCTGCTTCCCCTCTCCTTCTTACTTCAAACCTCGCCGCCGCAGCTTGGCGGATTCTCTGTCAAGCCTCGACACATTCGCTCGTGAAAAAAAAAAAAAAAAGAAAAAAGAAAGAAAGAAAATAAAAAAGAGAGAGATTCCTCCCGATGAATAAGTGAGATTCTTCATGAAATGTGAATAAATTGTGACTTTATAACAATGAGAAGTCTGATGATAAATGTGTGAGTGAGAGCTGTTGTTTGACGTGTCAGGCTGACTCATGACACATAAACAGTGGAGACAACAGTTTTCTTTGTCTTTGCGACTTGGACATGTTGACACAAATAGCGCAGCCATCACTCCGGGGAAGAAGCCGCAGTATCAAGGTAGATTGGACGGCTTCATACAATTCAGCTGACTTGTGTATGGAATCTGTTCGACTGTAGCTGCGTGTGTGAGAATGGATTGGAGCAAGGAGGAAAGAAAAAGAGTCAAGCCCATGCGTAAAAATGGATTTCAAGCACACCATGAAGGATTTAGGGGACTTAATTACACTTGTTAGTGTGTCTTTGTGCGTTAGCCTCTTTTACCCTCTTTATTGATTTGACCTAATATGGTACTTATAAGGCTGCAGGGGGGCCAAAACGTCCCATCATCCCATCCCACGATCTGAAACCACACACACAACAAATCTAAGAACTCACATATCTCTGCATGATCTGGTGCCTCTCGTGTGGGTCGTCCAGCACGTTGACGGACAGGTCTGAGATGGAGACGGCGGCGGACGCGGTGAGCGTCACCAGCAGCACCAGCACGCCCTCGCCTTCCTCCAGTGGCAATTCAAGCTTGTGTGTGTGTTCTCTGCTGAGCATGGACAGGTCTATCATACACCTGGAGCACACACAAGCACATACATGTGAATTTATGGCGGCTGGATCTGACATTATTGTACTTATTTATTTTTTTTTATTTTCAAATGTTGTAAGGTAGACAAAGTCTGTGATAGATGAAGCAAAATATGGAGCAAATGATTCAAACAGAAAGTTACTGTAATGCTTGTGAATGTGGCGAGGTAATATTTGAGCAAAATATAGACCTAGGGGTGTGGCAAACACTGGTGGAGAGAAAGTTATTCCACATATATACACACAGAAAGAGAGACGTCTCCCCATACCTTCCCATGAAGTCGTCCTTCTTGCCAGCGTCTTTGTCCCAGACTGTAATGTCTATGTAGCCTCCCTGCTCCTCATACAGGTGGAAATCAAACTGCTCCCTCCACTGGGGATTAAGTGTTTTGGATATTGTCTGAGAGGGCAACACAGGAGATGCAGCGCTGATGGTTATTTGTGTCACACATGGAGGATGCACAGTAAACAGCCCATCATATACCACTCACAAGTGGTGCATAGACCATCAGGTTCACATGACAGGTGCCTGTGTGAATCAGAAGTAATTAACCGTTCCTGCATATCACTATTCAGCTGGAAGGCGGCATTTATTTTCTCTATCAAAATGTGCAAAGGAATGTGCACCGTGACATCTTCCAGCTATAAGTAAAGGCAATTAAACAATGAGAAAAGCAAGAAAAGAAAAGAAATGAGGGATGGATTTCCAAAGGTTTTTTTTTTTTTTTTTCAGCGGCACTGCTGGGGCGGCTGCTGCCTAAGGTGGCTCATACTCAAGCGAGAGCTATTTTATTCGAGGAACAGTGACCTTGAGGGAGCAGCTCCTTTTCCTCATGCAGGAGTAGTCCTTGTTGCCTTTATATCGAGCGACATTCATGTAAGCATAGCTTCCAAAGATAATTTGAAGCTAAGTATATAATTAATTTTCAAGAGTAATATATACTTTTAAAGCTCTGAATTAAAGGAATGCTTCAACAACTTGGGCAAAATAGCCTTTTCCCAGCTTACCCACATTGAGACATTTGTATGTCCAGTGGTTCAGCTCCTATGGGTAGCATTTCATGTTAGCTTAGCATAGAGACTTTACGTCTAAGGGAGTCATTAGCCTAGCTCCGTCAAAGTGAAAAAACAAACCATAAGGCAACTCCATAGCTTATTATTTAAAGTACACATTTTGTAATTTAAAAAAATAGTCATTTAAGAAAGAGTTAATTCTTCCTACACCTTCAGTGGTGACCAGGTCGCTGCGAGAGACAGAGGAATAAATGTGTTTAGCCGTTACATTTCCCATCTAACTTCTAGAACAACTCTTGTTTTTTTTTTTTTTTTTTTTTAAGTCCCAAAGTGTAAATGAGACAACTTTGGAGTTACTGTAAGGTTTATTCTTATTATTATTTACACTTTGTCGGAGCAAGGCTAACGACTCCCACAGATTTCAAGTCTTTATGCTAAGCTAACACAAAATGCCCTATCCCTAAGCCATAGGAACCGAACCACTAGACATACAGAGGTGAAAATGCTATTGAACATCCTGTCTCTCTCTGAGAAAGTCGGAAAAGGAGTATTTTGCCCAAAGCATTGGAGTAATCCTTTGACAGTTGCACTATCTGTTGAATAGTAGCAATGACAAAGTCTCGCCATAGTGAGGCTCCCCTCCTTCATGTGGTCACAGCTGATCAACAAAGCTTCCTTGTTCAGTGTTACATGCAGGTAACCGGAGGTAAACAAAGGAAATATTCCCCTCCAGCAGTGTTTACCTTGCTCTTGTATTTCTGATGTCCCATGCGGAACTTGACGTAGGGGTCACTGAGGCCGTTGGTGTCCATGGGCTGCAGGTCACGACCCTCTATCAGACTGATGCTGACGATGCCTCGCCACAGCTGGGCTTTCCTGTGCACATCTGACAGACGCATGCTCTGGTACTGCAGCACACACACACACACACACACACACACACACACATACACATACACACACACACAGATAGACATGCACACACGCATACACACATTCACAGAAACGTTTGCACACACAAGCTCACATGCATATATGCATTTGCATAAATGTTGGCACGTACAAACACACGCACGCACGCACGCACACACACACACACACACACACACACACACACACACACACACACACACACAAACATCAGTTAATTCCTACTTGAGATCTCTACTGCATGTATACTCTGTCAAAAAAGAAAAAAACATTAAAAAAAAACAAGATGGTATACCACAGCACATCGAGACAACACAGACGAGGAGGCAGAGATGCACAACCACAGTCAAACACAGAACAAGACATTTCAACAGAATTTGCCCCTGAGGTCTGAGCTCACCTGACATGCTGGAGCATTACATTATTTCTACACAGAGATTCCCCGATATATAATAAGAGCAAACCTACAATCGTGAGTGATTTGTAAGGGGCATCACTCAGATGACACCCTCGCTCAGCAGCAAAATTTCATTTCTTTGGTGGAAAAATGAAGAGCATGTAACCTCTCTCTATCCCTGCACAATGGCATATCTACTGAAAATCCACTTCAGAGGAAATTACTCACTGCGCAAGAGACTGAATGCATTGGACCAGTTCCTACACGACCAATCTCATGGCAATTTTTATAATCTGCAAATAATAAATCTCTTTGTCTGTTTAAGGTAAGTGTATTTAGGCCGTCCTATACAGTACCTGCAAACCACAGAAATGTCACACAGTATAATGGCAACCCTATACTTTGAGCTGTGTGCTGACAGTAGAACAAACTCAGATTGATGATTCTGAATAGTTGGAGGGATTTTTTTTTCTTTTCTCCAGTTTTCTAACCACTTACAGGCCTATTTAACCTCGCTTTGAGTCATGTCAGTCTCCTTCACTAAAACAAAGAGCAGGGTATTTATTTGTCAAACAAATACACCCCTCTTTCTCTCCCGCTCTCCCTCTCTCTCTCCTCCTTCCTCGTTAGGGAGAATTTATTAGCATAGCTTTTGTTTTGCGGGTGAATTTCATTAAACTCTGAACAAACCCTGCCTCACAAGCGCAGGCCTTTGATCTGGAGACGGAGCCTCTTAATTTCCATTCTCCAGACATTAAACAATGCGAATGGCTCCCCCACAATACAGCCAACCACCCATCCAGCTACTCCCACTTCTCTCATTTCTCCTGTTCACTTGCTGCTAACACACTGTATGCTAATAGTGAGAGGTCGTTGTTATGTCCTACTCAGGCACAATCCCAATTGTAAGGTCTCCTTGTTTTGTTGCTACATATTGCTTCTTACAGGAAACCGTGGGCTATTTGGATTAGGAATCCACATCCCTCTGCCAAGGCACAGCAGGGGAAAGATCATACAAAGACATTTTCTGAGGCCGGAAGTCCTTTAACAGATAATAACGGTTAATTTAGGAGCTAATGCAAAACTGTTCATAGTTCAACTTCTGTTAGAAGACAGCCCTTTGGAGGAAGAGAATTATCGAAAGTGCAAAGACAAGCACTTTGCCCGGTGGTGAACTTAGAAAGCTCCAGATTTAAAATGCCTCTGACTCATAATTATTATCTCAAGCTAGTTTGTGTATAGCTTGCATCTGCTGCAGTGGGTTCAGCTCTCATAGATGCTTGATTAAAGAGAAATAGCTGTACAAAAATAACCAAGTATGCAGTCAAGCAAGGAGGCAGGGAGGCAAAGAGGGGCCCAGGAGCAGCAGCTCTTTTTTGGTGGGGTAGCACAGTAACTAGTTAGTTAGCGCTCGAGCTTATCCCCGAGTCACAGGCGCAGTGGCCCAGTTTGGAGGCTTCAAAGGCTCGGTTTTGGGGAAGCACGATACAGCAGGACGTCTGGCCTGCTCCAACCATGCACACTTTAAATGTGTTTCTGTGTCTCTCAGAGGATATCAAAGTTTTTACTGTAACTTATGGGAGACAGTGCCTGAAGTGCCCCGAAGTCTGACTTGGCAGAGCCACTGAAAAGTGAGACATTGGTTTCACATCGTCCCTGGATATCAAGCTCCCTGTCTCCTTGTCTCTGTTTACTTCTTCCCAAACTGGGAAGAAAAAAAACAAAACAAAACGCAAACCGATACCAAAGTTTGTACAAAATGAAATTCTGAGGGAACACTATAGTGTAGGTAAATGAAGTGATGTATAAAACAAAAACTTGTGATACTAAAAACAGTCATTCAGCTACTAAACATATATATGCCACATGCATGAGCCAGTGAGAAGCTGCAGAACCTCGACCAGCAGTTGGGCAGCCAAGAGGAATCACAGAAATGAAACCGGAGGTAACAGTTTCTTATGCAAGCCAAGATGGGAACGCAAAAGAATGGGAACGGATCAACAGCAGAAATTTCAACTTGGGGTGAAGGGAGCCAA
Source organism: Myripristis murdjan (assembly GCF_902150065.1). Classification (NCBI taxonomy): domain Eukaryota; kingdom Metazoa; phylum Chordata; class Actinopteri; order Holocentriformes; family Holocentridae; genus Myripristis; species Myripristis murdjan. The sequence goes on along the minus strand of NC_043988.1, from coordinate 14,341,104 downwards.
GAGAGGGAACCAATCAGCAGTTAACACACGGGATTCTCTGTCTCACCAACCCCCTCAAAACAAAACAAAACAAAACAAAACAAAACAAACAAAAAAGCATAAAATAAAATGCTTCATTTTCTCACCTAGGAACTGCAATACACTGTGGTGGAAAAAGCACCAAAATATCCCACTCACTTAGAAGTACTGATATGTTGCTTAAGTCTTACTTAAGCAGAAGTAAAAGTACAGGTGTAACACACATGAGCAAAATTAAAAAGTAGCTAATTTTAAATGTATTCAGAATAAAATGTATTGCTTTTTTGGGTTACTTTTTGCAAAATCTTTACAAAAGATGCTTGCAATTGGAAAAGAAAAGAAAAGAAAACAATGCAAATAAAGCATAATTCCTCTCTTTCTCTTTTTCTTTGGCCTTTTACATTTGGCCAATTTACAACAGTCCAGTTTCCATTGCTGATGCGATGCTTAAGGGCAATCTGCAAATTTCAGTGATAGATGTGATTCAAACGGTAGAAACTGAGATAAAAGTACAATCATGCCAAAATGTACCTCAGTCAGAGTAACAAGTAACTGAAATGTGTTACTTCCATCCTTGGTGCTCACATGATTTACAGGTTGCCTTCAGAGCTGTACACACAGCTCACAGAATTTACTTTATGTCACCATAATCCCTTAGGACTTTTTTTTTTTCCTCAAATGTTCTGCTGGTATTTGCAGCTTGTGGAAAATAAGCTGATGACAGTGAGAAGGAGAACTGAAGAACGGAAAGAATAAGTGATAATACTGAGGCGGGAGGGAGTGGGAGAGGGAGGAGGGTGGAGGGGAGAGGACCGGGTGTAAGACTCCATCCATGTACCAAGGACACCAGTGAAGAGTGCAGGAGAGGTGAAGGACAGTGCGATCGGTTGTGGGGGTTACAGTACAGTCAGAGGTTTTGGGAAGGAGAGTTACATGCTATTTTAGTTTACCTTACTAGATCGCTTCCAGTTCCTTCTCAAAAGCATGGTCTGTGAATGAGACAAAGCGGTTACAGAGCGCCCCCCCTACTGTCGCCCCCTCAGAGCTGCATGGTCAGAGGTTAAGAGAGGGGCAGGAGGTGTGTGAGGTTGAGGGGTCAGCCTGGATGGGTGCAAGGGAAAGGAGGACACAGGGGGTGAAGGGTGAGGGTGGGGTGGGGGATCGGGCAATTCATGCAACTAAAGTAAGCAACACATATAAAAAGCGCTCCTATTTCTCATAAAGTGTTATGCAGCATTTGTGTACACACACACACTAAGATACACACTGTGCAAAACAAATTATGGGACATCCTATATAAAAATACTGTCAGTGTCACCTGGTGTAGTTATTTGTAAAACCACACAATTAACAGTTTAATTGAATTTAAATGCTGAAGTTCTACATTCCTCCGTGTGCCGGTAGATGGCAACAGAGAGCGTCATCCAAAATGCACTGGTGTAACCTTGTACTAATTTTCTCTACAGTTGGAGAGATCCAAAGTGATGCTTAACCTAAATAGAGTTTATTTGTTCTGTCAAATGTGGACTCTCTGAACTGTAGTACTAAATAAGCAGCAGAATTAAGACATCAGATCAAAAGGAATAAAATATTTCCCCTATGACTCTGCCTTGTTCCGGATCGAGCATGCAGGGGTCCAATTAACCAAACAAATAATTGAACAGAAATGAATGCAACTATGAAACATCGAGCACGTCCGCAGAGGAACAAGCCAACATAATTAGGAGAGATAGAATCCGACGCTCTTTGAACACGGAATGGGTACTCTTTCTTTTTCTTCCACACAACATATTAATTACACTTGTGTATATGCATATGTGTTTGCTGAGTTGAGGAGTTTCCAATATCTGAGCATGAATGAAGCCGGTCCATTCCAGTTGAACATAGGCCGATCTGCAATTGTCTCTGGATGTTTGGTGACCCAGGAGTTTGAACCAGAATAACACTGTTGCTAAACTTTGTGAGACTTACCACTAAGGACATTTATGCCTACACTTCAGCTAAAAAACTGATATACAGCACTAAGTTCACTGCTTCTGTCTCAGTACTGTCAGTTCCATGATATGCAACTACAACACAGTCTCCTAAAAACTGTGTTCCCATACAACCAAACTGCATTCCTAGTTATGTTTAGGGAGAAATGTTTTTTGTCACGGATTATGTTTGCTTCTTTCCTATCATTCTTTCTGGCTTAAATTTGTTTATTTCTGACATACACTTTCTTTCTAGGTTTTATAGCATTTCAGTGTTACATGGTTAGGTTTAGGCACCATAACCACTTAGGAAAAGGTTAAATTTAGGCACAAAAAATGAGGCACAAAACCTGAACACCATGGTCTCTTTGTGCGAGAACTGAACTCAGGTCACCTGGGTAAAAGGCTGTTGTTTGACCCAAATGTCACCCCACCTGCCTTCTACTAACAGACTTCAGACTAAGTGCTTACAAACATTCTTTTTACCAAGAAATAGAATCTGCAACAATATACATCCCCCTTGAAACATAATGGAGAATGCAGTTTAGCTGTATGAGGATGTAATTTTGAGGAGACAGGATTGTCAAATGAATTCTACAGAGCTGCTTTGCTTCATTCTTATGTTATTAATCTTAAAGTACATGTCACGGATGTGGGATGAGACAAGAAAGAAAGTGAAGGAAAGTATAGACAGAGAGCGGAAAAAGAGCATGAGAGTTGTTGTGTTTGGGCAGAGTGACATGATGGATGAATAATCTGAGTGTGTTTAGTCTCCTTACAGCTTCCCTGAAGTCTCCCTCCTTGGGTGACAGAGTGACGGCTAGCTCCAAGGTGCCCAGGTTATGGTCGGGGTACTGTGGATCCTTCAGGTCCAGGGTCACATCTAGGGTCCTAAAAGGGGGGGAGGTCAAAAGCCATTCACATGCCCAGCATTACTCTGAGCACAGGTGGACATTACACAAACACTACTCAGTTCCCATCAAGCCATTCCCATTCAGTACAGTCATTCCATAGCTTATAAACACTGCACAAAAAGTAAGGAAATTTGTGTTTGGTAGATTATTTCTTTGTTGTAACAATGCTTCTTGGCAATAAATCTTGTACCGTTGGAAAGCCTGTTTATTTCCCTTTTAAACGGTGCCACATTTGTAAGGAACATGCATTTGTGGGATGAGCAGCAGAGCTGAGTATGTGGGTTGCGCCCATGAAAAATTTGCCAAATAAATAATAAACAGGCTTTCCAACGGTATAATATTTATTGCCAAGAAGCATTGTTACACCAAAGAAATAATCTGCCAAACACAAATTTCCTTACTTTTTGTGCGATGTTTGTATAAGAAAACTACATGCATTTATCCAAATCATTTTCATAGTAAAAGATTTTGGGAAAAGACAGTATCAGGTGTTTGGAAAAACAGAAATGCATCTGAAACATCCATATTTCACACACCTGTAATAGGTAAACAAATGCATTAAGTGAACACATCAGTCATTGTCAATTAATATTAAACAAACCAAGGGGTTTTGTTTCAAAATGAGATATGTGTAATCACAATTTGAGATTAAGTGTCACACACACACTCTTTCAAAGTGATTGATAGCACAAAAGAGACGTAGGTAAATTAAATGCTTAAATAACAAAATGATAAAAATTCAAAAGATGGTATCATCCATCTTTCAGGTATGCTAAATGATGGACTTGGGGTAATAATTTTCTCCTCATACATTTTCTCTGTACAATCAAAATTTAATAATATGTTGCTCTGCCTCATCAGGTTTGTGGTGAATTACCAGAGACCACCACTAGAGGGAGGTATTAGGTAATTCTGGACCAAGGGTGAATGATGGCATCAAGTACAGATAGAGACAACAACCACAGGTAGGATATTCATTAAAAATGAAGGAAAGTGAAAATTTATAAGGAGGGCATTCAAGGAAAAAAGTAAGAAAAGGAAGGAAAGGGGTGAGGAGCAGAAGTAAAGGGAGAAGTCAAAGAAACAAAGAGACCTCTGGTGCTCCAGTGACTCCAGGTAGAGGTAAGCTGAGCCCATAAAGTCATCCTGAAGGCCAAAGTCATAGTCAAAAACCTAGAGACACAAGACAACAACTGTCAACAGAGGATCCTGAACATCACTGATGTTATTTAATTATCAAAACAAATGGACTTGAACAAACAAGGAAATAAAAAGATTCCTGACTTTGCGCTCATCCAAAAAGAAACAGCAGCTTGTAACAGATCGGACATTCATCTGCCCTACCTTGACGTACAGCGGCTCCCTCAGGGTCTCTACGAGTAGGCTGACTCTCTCATCCCACACTGGGTTGAGGTTCTTATGGATGGTCTTACTCCTGAAGACCTCCTTCCCTGCAATTTTAAACTTCACATACGGGTCGCTGGTCCCTGGGGAGAGAAAACAAACACAGACAAACACCGTAAATTCCAGGATAAGGGGGAATTTCAGCTCCAATTACCTGCAGCAGCTCACATTATATATAATGTCCCTGTAGCTTCTCCTGTCACTGTGGGGTAAATCTATCTGTCTGTCTATCTCACTCTCAATCTGTCTATACATCTCTCCATCCACTGAGTCTGATTACACAAACTCAGTCCTTCTCAGTTTGTGTAACCAGACTCAGTGTGTTTGTAGAGATCCTGAGAGACAAGATAGTTTTAAGCAACAAAAAATGCATGCCAGCATTAGTCCATATTATCCATATTGAGCACTTAGAGAGTGTGGTTGCAAATTGAGAAATCCATCATTTGAAAATGGTGATAAAATAATTACAGAGTCAAACACATCTGATTTGAGGATCCCAAGAAGGAGCATTTGAACAAATGATGCCGTGTCCAAAAATGTGCAGAACAAACTGTGCATTGACAAAACTATCTTATGATACATAATACAACCTGTTATGTTTATGTTTATAATATAAATATAAACATAAACAAAATGCATAAACACTCTTTCAGAGTTTAACAACTTTATCCATGAATGGTGTTAGACAAGATTTACGATGTAAGCAAACCCAGCTTCTTAGGGGAACTTCTGTCAGTCAGGAACTTTTCATTCATGAATTAAATGTATATTATATGCTTTTACACTACTGTTTTATTTTACACTACATCATCAACACATGCATCTGCCCCATGGATTACTTTACTGCATGTCTCAAAAGTTTGGATTTGATAGAGTAAATAACCAGCAATATCATGACTGGGGCTGGGACATGACTGTTATCTACAAGGGAGGGAACACCACTCTGATTTCAGGTAGCTGTGTGATAATAGAGTACAAACATCCAAAGCAATTTCATAAGGGAGCGAGGGCAATCTGGACTCTCTCAAACACCAGAGGAATCGTTTAAAACACGCAGTCTTTTTCTCAAGAGATGTCTCTGTTACTGTTAGCCCTTCTGTACAGATGAAAAAGGCTTGCTTTTTCTCTCTTGCTGAGAAACAGCGAGAGAGAAAACAAGAGGTGAAGGCAGTTCAAGAGCTACACACACACACACACACACACACACACACACACACACACACACACACACAGCTGGGGTGCCTGAGGAGAGTTTCAGGCATGTCATGTGACTCACGTTCTACTGTAGGTCAAACAACTCATGCTGATTCCTAATTGGCTGAGACACAGTGACAGCTCAGGATGTGATGCTGAGTGTCCTGTTGAAGCTACAGCCTCAGGACTCCAATTTCCCTCAAGAGTGCACAAGGCAAATACAATGCTTGTATCCAACCACTAGGTGGAGCCATTGATTTATATTTGTACTGCTTTGAAAAAGTGTCAGGTGTTTTTTTTAGGGATCAATGACTTGTGTAAAAGTGAGCTTTTTTTGTTCCATGTGCACACATAAACAGTTGCGGGCAAAATAGTGCATACATAAACTAACATAAATCTGACATGCATACCTGTGAAAATACTAATATTGCATGACATATAGGGCATTTGATTCCACATATGAGCAGAGACAGACTAGAAGTTTTATTACCCTGAAAAATGGCCATTGATCTGCTTTTATCCATATCTGCTCTAGCTTATTCTATCATCCCATTCCCAAGCACCATAAAGTTCAGCATAAGAAGTCCAGTGATTTGACAGGCAGATAAAATTAACTAAGATAGAGGACACACACTCGAGACAAGTGAGTCAGTTTTACAGATATGGAGCCCAGAGAGGTAATAAATGAAATGCAATAAAAGTACAAATGAAATACAGTCCAGTAGATAAATCTCCATATATGTGGCGAGAGGATTTTCCTGTGTCAAACAAACAAGCGGAAACCGGCAGAGCACCTTATTAGACGTGACCGAGGCAACAAGACAGAGTCGAAGAGATGGGGAAGTATTGAAATTGGCAGTGTCTGGGATTAGGGATGTGTGTGTGTGTGTGTGTGTGTGTAGGATATAAACAGGTTTATTGGCCTGCCAGGCTGGTCTTGTCCAGACTCAGTTAACATAAAATGGCCAAAGGAATCAGGACTGGCTGGATCACAGAAGCTGCATGTTCTTTCCACACAAAGCAGCCTATATGTCTATTGTTGTAAGTACTTCTCATAAACAGCACTGTAAAGAGTAATCACAATGGTTGTGAAGCGGTATTAACATGTAACAAGTAGACTTTATGTATATACTTTATATACCTTTTATATAATACTTCATTTTGTTTAAATCAGTGGCTGTTTACCTATTGTAGGTAAGCTTCTTCCACTTTTTACCACTGCATCACTTTTTGTAAATAAGTGTATGGCATATTCTGCTAAGCTGTTGGACGAGCAGAAGGAAACATACAACATAAAGTATTAGATGGAGGGGCTGCCAAATTAATGAAACGTTATTTACAGTATTTATAAAATTTGCCAGACTGAAAGCAACTCAGTCTTCACATGGCTATCACAAACATCAAGCTATTTGTGACTGTGAAGTGATATGATTCAAAAATCGGTTAGTGATAGACATTGTGTATGCTGTGAACAATATTTACTTGTACAGGGTGACCACAGTGCTATGGGATCTGCTTGGGTCAGCAGTGATTCTCTCCTGTCATGTCACTAAAACTCAGTGATGTGAACGTTCCTGAAAACTACATGTACTTACATACTTCCATCACTTCCTCTCCAACCCAGCATCTGCTGACGAGCTCCTTTTATTTCATCCTGCCACCCATATCCACTGTACCTCCAGCTGTTAGGAGGAGCTGTGAACCTGCGGTGAAACTCCACTCTAGACTGAATATGCTCCCACCAGCTCAGAGCAGAGATATGATTGTTTGCTTGTGTCTCATCAAATTAGTGTCATGTTATCGTCCGCTGTGACTAAAATGATTACCAAGCAAATCACAAGCCAATGGAGGAAATCCCATTGTCATGCAGTTCCTAGAATATGAGTAATAATGCAGTTTTGCCATATCCTCCTGCCAGTGTCTCTTGAGTGAAATCACAAGTTGAAGTAAATATGGAGACTAGTGTTGACTGGCGGTGAAAACTACAAGCAACCCGAATCCATCAATGTGCTCCTGTTTTCTGTTAGAAGGTAATGAGGGCGGCTATGTTGTAGGAGAGGCTGGCAGCGAGGATGCTGACTGGGTAAATGAAAGGCTCAGCTCTGTGGGTGTTTGCATACATTTGCATCAGTTCGAGATCAAGTCATGACCTATCATTAGCGAGAAAAATAACTTGCAATTATCTGTCTCGCTCAGATACAACGTCTTCCCCGGTGCTCGTCAAGGGTGTGCAAGAACACTCAAAGTAACACTGACACATACGGATAATTCTGGATGATTCTGCAATTGCATTAGATGCGCTGATGATGATGATTAAATAATTTTAAAGGATGTCATATAATAGGACCCGCCATACGTCAAAGTGCATTTTACTCAGTATCAACTTGCCATTTGGGTCTGGCACCATTCAGATAAACATAAAAATAGGCCAAGCGTGGAGTTCAAATCCAATCAATGATCTCCAAACACACCATAACGGCTCTGTCATCAACCCAGCCTAAACCTTCCATCCAAACATAATTATCTGCTGTTTGGATTGGCTGAAATACAGCAGGTCATTAGCAGCTTAACTAAAGCAGGAAACAAATGGTTTTGACTTTCTCTCAATCTGTCCTTCATTTCATCTTCTTCCAAAAAATGACTTGGGAAGGCTGTGAACTTGATTGAAAACTTCAAACACTGGCCACTGCAGACAAATAAAAATATAAAGTCCGTAACGGCTTTATAGGGTTGTTTTTATATCAGCTTTGGTTCAGGGACATGGTCTCAGTGTGAAACTGAATATATAAGTCTGAACCATCGTCACAACAGAGGCCAGCTACAAAGTGTCCCCTTCGAAGAAAAAATGACTCTTGTTTTTTTTTAAGTGCTTGAGGGTGGCCAGAGGAGGTTGGGCTGACCGAAAATTGCTGACATGATTCTCAGCTGCCAGCAAGCTTTGACATGACAGCAGCGGAATATGCACTATCCCTGGTCCACTGGGAGAACACGTCCACTACTTCACATTTCAACAACCTCAAACACCCATATGCACAAGTGCCAACACTGGAGATACGCATACATATGCGCGCCTGCATACACACACACACACACACACTCACAGACAGTCATATACCCTTTTACACACTGTTGCCCTTGACATATCACTGCGGGACAGCTGCAGTGGAGGGAGCACGGATGACAGGATGAGAGAGGAAGGGAGCAGAGTGGAGATACAACTGGATGTAACTGGCATTACTGTTCACTGCGGAGCAAAGAGCGAGCGGGAAAAGCATTTCACGACTGTTCATTTAAATACAAAATAAATGCATGAAATAGAAAATAATTTGGCTTGTACTGAAATTTAACTATACTATAGGATTACACAAGCCCCACAAGAGAAATGGTCGCGCACTGCATTAGAACAGCAGTAGCTACCGATCTCTAGACCTGCAGCAGCTCTCCTTTCCTCTCCTGCTCTCTGTGTCCCACTGGGTCGATATTCCCCAGACACACATCATTGGCTCTGAGCCTCTGCATCCCACAGTGCCAGCTTTATGGCGCCATAAACACATGGCGATAGCAGCGAGCTGAAAAGTATGAAATGGGAAAAAGCTTGTAGGCAGCTGCTGGTTGAATATGAGGGAGAATAAGGAGCGAAGAAAGGAGCAGTCGGGGGTAGTATAGAACATAAAGAAAGAAAGCCACCATATGTCACATATGGAGGCAGGTGGGCGGACGGGGTCAACAGGTAATCAATAAGCATTGGGAGGAATGCATAGTGAGTTGTCGTAAATGCCTATAACTGGGGCACTGGGCTTGATGGATCTGTATTCCCTGGATGTCATGCAGGCAGAGGGGCATGAAATGGAAGTGTTGGATAAAGTGCTGTGGGTGGAAAGTGCGACCGGGTATAAGGTGTCAGTGGGTTAAATCATTGGATTATATGTTATGTCGCAGGTTGATAAACTGGCAGAGGTGAAGTCGCTATGGCACACCGTGGAAATGGAAGGTCTCTGGCTTTATGGCCCCAGAGGGCAAAAACTGATTACTTTTCTCTTCTACCGCTCAGAGACATTACAGCTGTCAGGGGTGGCACATGCAGGGTAAGCGACGGTAAAATAGAGAATAGCGATGCTGATCGGAAAAAAGACATTTTTTGACACCGTAAAGAAAATCGCGATGCAGGAAGTGAATGGTGTTGCTGCCATTTCTGAAAGACAACTGAGTAAACACGCTTCGTGTAGCCAGGAAGGGGTAAAAACAGTAGACCGAGAAGCTCCCTCTTGACCTTTCAAACTAAATCAGTATTCAAGTGGTGAGTGGTGACACTGCACTTTCTAAAGGAAAACTGGGTCCAGACTGATGGAAGCCATGGACAGAAGGGAGGAAAAATCTCAAGACCAAAAAACTCCAGACAAGCAGGGATACTGACAGACAGAAAACAGGCAGAGGGACACAGAGAAAGCGAGTGAGAACAGCCCAAACAGCCCAACAGCGAGGCTGAGTGGTTTATACTGTATTACATCAGGGTGTTAATCTATTCAGCCACTCTGATGTTTGAACCAACCACAAAATAATACTCTCAGAGCTGGGACAAATGTGTTTGTGAGAAGAGCCAGCAGCATGCTCTGAAGGTAAATCTGCCTTAGGTGCAGTGCCAGGGTGTGCCTATAAGAGCTCCCAGTTGACTTGTCTGTGATAGCTGCTTTCTGTCATCCTGACAGGCAGCTGAAAGGCAATCCAATACACACTTATCTCTACTGAACACTTAATGGGCAGAGAGCATAAAAATACGTCACACTGTGCCAGTCTGTCAGTAAGCCAGGATACTGTGCCAGGTGAGATGCAAAAATATGTTGAATATTTGGATTCACTTTCATACAGATACTGTACAGTGTCGGGTATGACACAGAGAGAGACAGTTTGGAAACTGTAGTTGGAACCAACTTGCGGACACACGAACTCAATGCCTCATCACGTATTTTCATAGTCTGTATCATTTTATTCCCATTTATAAAATCAACGTTAGTCTGTATGTCTCTTCTTTCTTATCACGTTCTCTTTATCCGTCTGACAAATCCAAAGGTGTAGGCTGTTTGGGGTCAAAATGATCATTTTCATCTACATGGTCATCCTCCCCTTCCTCCCCCTCCTCATCATCATCACCACCACTCTAAGCTGGCAGCTGGTAACTGGTCATACAACTTTGGATTCAATTAAACTTGGCCTGGTCAAAACAAGTGTAAACAGTGGTAATTTTATTAAATTTAAGTTTTAAATTTTTGAAGTTTTGCTTTAGTAAAAAGTGAGTCAATGCACCTACATTTGTTACAATGATACACACAGAGAAGTCAGGATAGGTGAGGAAAAAATGCATTTAGAAGACAAAGAGCTGATAAAGTCTCAAGGTTTAATACACATGTAATATAATACACTATAATAATATACATGTAATAATACAGGCTTGTAAACAAATTGATCCAAAAAGATGAAACTTAAACATGTGAATATTCTCAGTAATATCTGTTTTTTGTTGTTGTTGTTGTTGTTGTTGTTTGTTTTGTTTGTTTTTGCTTGTTTGTTTGTTTTTTGTCACCCAGTACCATCGACAACTAGAGGGATCGGACATTAGTATCCGGGAGTCCATTCAGTATTCAATCTGAATTTCATTACTGTGGTTGGATACCGAATGTGTTGTCCCCTTTTGTAACTGCTTCTTGATTATTTCCTCATCTGGTGCGGCACCTTCCTATTTCCTTGTGCACGGCTCCTCTTTCCTCTCCTCTTGCCATTTTTCAAATCTCTCTTTCATCCCCCACAAACTTTCTCAATTAAAATTTCCCTCAAAATGCCAACTTCCAGTTGATTGCATTGCTACCAGAGGTACTGAGGGGTATTTTCCCTCCGTATTTAATGACAGCTTGTTCACCCTCCAGGAAGTGCAATTTGCCTCGTGGTGCGAAGAGAAAAAGACATGGATCACTGACTCTGACATCTGGGCTAATCAGAACCAATCTACCAGTAACAATAAGATAAGGTTAAATCACTCTGAATGCGGCAGGTGCGAGCAAAGGGAAACGACTAGATGCTCTGCTGGCTTTACTCTGAACAGAAAGTTTACTGCTGCATGGGCTTCTCTGCAGCAGTCATTCTTTTCATCTGGGTAATAGTTTCCCTTGAATCCAAATTCACTGAATCTTATTCCGCAGCTGAGGTCTGACCAAAGCATACCAATATATGAAAATAAAGCAGCACTGAGCATTTTTGGTTTATATACTTAAAGTGAGTAGGCCCTTTGGGGAGGGCCGCAGTGCAAATCAACTATGCAAGTGTTCAGTTAGGATGGAGAGGACTAAAAGTCCTAGCCACTGAAGCTGTGATGTAACAGTTATGATAGAGGCCTTTTTGAAATTCACAGCATTTAATCAAACTCTAATGCTGCAATTTAAATGCGAGTGGTGTTCTAGGAGTAAGTTGGGGGGCATGCAGAAGTGTGGATCCCAAAGCTCTGGTCAAATCAGCCACAAATGAGGAATCCTCATTTCTCATGAAACACTGAAGAGCTCGTGAAGGAAACTGGAGAACATTGCTCAATAAATGCCTCACTGATAGAAACACTTAGTGCACATGAACACACACCCACACAAACAAACACAGGCCTGCTCATTCCATCAACATGCAGTACCAACCACTACTCTCTCTTTCTCCATCTCTTTTATCTTGTTCACCTTCTCCCTCACGCACACGTACAAGCATACATCAAAGCTCGCAAAAAGGATGTTCTGTGTCAAATCTCACTTTCATCAGCACACACCCACACACACGCACACACATACACACGCAGAGTTTTGTGTGTGTATGTGTGTGTGTGTGTGTGTGTGTGTGTCTGTCTGCAGGCTCTCAGCTCAGGGCAATAAACTAGAGAGGAGTGTAATGTCAGAGATGAAGCCTTGACCTTGAATAAGAAATTTGGGCTAGGTAAAGGATGACTCCTGTCTGTCTGAGACAGGGGTGGGTGGGGGCACACTGGCAGACTGGCCTGGGACATACGTATGTCCCAGGGGAGGAGACTTCTTGCATTTATAATGTTTACAGCATAATATGATGGTAAGGTCATGTTCAAAGGGCTTTTAAAGATAAAGCCATTCAAATAACAGACTGCACCACGGCATTAATAAGCCTTAGCCCAAGAGTGCGCCTTGTAATGAGCTAAACAGAGTCTTACAAGAGAATGATAATGCTGTGATTAGGGATGGGACAATAACTGGCATAACTATACAATACAGTCAAAACTAATAAATGAGTATGCCATTATCACAAATTCTTATGGCCGTGACTATTAAGCAGTGAATTATTGGGAGGCTGAATAACAAACTCAAACACAATGTCCCAGGTCTCTTCTTTCATTACTTTTATTTTCCCTGAAAGAGAAGGCAGTGAAAAGCATCATAGAGGAAACATTAAGGTATCTGCAGTCAACATATAGGCTAAATAATGCATAAATATGGTAATGATTGATTAACATCACCATACTCATCAAATCCTGCTTTTAAGGTTTTTAACTTATCGGTAATTACTGAGGCAACACTGTATGGAATCATTTCCATCAGGATAATTGTTGCATGACATTTTCATGTCATCACAGGACTTGTGATTAGTTAGAAATTTGTAAAAAAAAAAAAGCTTTGCATTGGCATATGTCTTTCAACTACTGTGTAGTCCAATTAATTCATTGGCCTCTCCACTTTCATTGCAAATCTGTACATATTCATTAGACATTCATGATCAATGGCTCTCTGTGTCAGGAAGGGGCAGACAAACGGTCCTGAATTATTAACTGATAAATTATGAGTGGGTAATTATACTTCCACTGAAGATGGCCTGATATCACATACTAAAAATAAGTGTTATACCTCATGAGTAAAAAAGATGAACTCAGAGTTTCAGAAGTCCAGCTAAGCCTGGGGCCTACAAAACATGCTTGTTATAAATGGTCTGTGAAACAAAAACTACGTACCAACAGACTTCTAAATCTTTATCACAGCACTATTTCACAGTCTTACAAGCCGCTCTATCCAGATCTATGCAGGTTTAATCGAACTAATCATGCATGAACAAACAACAAATGAAATTGCTCATTAGTGACCGTGAACAGCTGAAATTGAACTGGAATGAAGCCTTGACAGACTCAGAATTGTAGAGCATTATGAATATGAAAACACAATGAATATGTATGACAAGCACCTGTTGAGCGCACATCAATAATGCATCGCATCATGATGAAATCACTGCTATGCAGTCCACCAAACAACCTAATCGTTATTCACACTAGCAGCTAGGTAAGATGAACTTTACTGATCCCTGAAGGGAAATCTGGTCAATGCAACACAGTGAACACACAGTGTGATGGAGCTGCAGTTGTATACCGAGTACAATCAACAAGTCACAACTGATGTCAGGCCTTGGGAAATATTCCCCTTTGCATTTGAGTGCATCATAAACAATACAACACACATTAATAATACACCAGCTGGCTCATACACTATTCTCATTCTGAAAAACATTAATTGTATTGCAATCACTCACTGTGCTTTCCCCCGACAACCCTGCTTTGATCATGGCAGAATGATGCTGTATTGCCGTGTTAGGTTAATGTCAGTCACCATTATATCACATTGCAATATCTTTGGCTTTCACATACTCCACTAGAGAAATCTATTTTCAAGACCAATATTTTTTTTTTTTTTTACACACAAAGCAGGAAAACCATGATCTCTGTCAGCTACACCACAGTGCAGCGCTGCTCTGATGCCTGTGATGGTTCAGACGGTTACAGAAACGACTGAATTTTCCTCCAAGAGTTGAGAGTTCTCAGACTTTCTCTAAACATCTTAACTCTGATCATCGATTTCTGTGACTTGAGAAGGGTTCCTGCTTACCTGAGTGGAAAATAAGGCTCGGTGTAAATCTAAATGCTCACTCTGAATCATTCCTTCACCTTTGTGCTCCCTTGTTGCCTGATATACAGCGCCGGAGGACCCCTACAGAGCTTGCCAGTGCACTGACTGTCAAACAGAACCAAACCATGGAGAGGGCTCAGTGGTGCTTGTCATGAGATGTGAGCACAGGAGAGGAGTGAAGTGTAGTAAAATTGTCCATGGCTGAGTTGTAAAACCTTCAGTCACGCTCGATTTGCTCGCCTGCAACACCGTGGTGTGTGTGTGCGCATATGCGTGTGAGAGTGTGGTGTGTGTGAGTGGAGTGGCAGGACTGATGGATGGTTGCAGTTCTGGGGTTTCCCATTACCAAGAATGCAATCTATAGGACAGGAAGCACAGACAGGAAACTCCATCACGAGGAAATGCAGAGTGTTTGTCTGCTCACAGGTGCACAGTGTCCAAGCAGAAAGTGTGTTTTACAAAGGGAGAGGCTTATATTCTCTTCTTTCACCCGCCTCTGCAAGCAAAATGAACCTCGCTGGTGAAGGATTAGCACATTAGCTGTGACTAAAAGGAAAAGTTGGGACAGCATTACAGTGAGTTTCCTTGCTTCATACGCCTGAGCTGAACAGAGGAGAGCAGAAAAAAAAGCAGACAGCAACATAGCATGGAGGAGGTTGATGTGGGGGAGAGAGCAACAGAGGAAACAATGCAGCACGTGCCGACAGTGTCAAGCTCTGGTGAACTGTTCCTGTGTCGTAAGAGTTTGTTTCGCAGGGAGCTCATGTTACATAATTAGCCTAGCTCTAGAGTCATAGATGTTTGCTATTACTTTGAGGACTGAGAGCTAATTACTACAAATCACACTGATACACTACTATTATACTACAGGGTGCCCACAAAGTCTCTTTACAATTTAAAAAATCTATTCCAAAAGCAATTGATGAGATATGTTAATCAAATTTGTTCAGTGTACTCAGTGGTTATCAAAGTTTTTAATCACATTGACATCAACAACCTGAAGCAAAAGATCTCTGATGTCATTGCCGCCATTGATGAGGCTATGCTACAGCGAACATGGCAAGAAATGTGACGTGCTTCATGCAACTAATGGTGCCCATATAAAGGTGTATTAAATGAGGGGGGAAAAAAAAAAAATTCAATATCTACTCCTCATTTTCTAATAATTTTGTAATAATTTCCACAGATTTGTCTATCCATTTGCTTTTGTAATAAATTTGTTAAATTGTAAAGAGACTTTATGGACACCCTGTATTATTAGTCTTTTAAAGGTACCTAATGCAGTGTGTGACTACTAGTGGTGCTATGGAGCACATTAGGAAACTGGCTGCCCATTTTCTTTGCATGACATGTTTTTCCATCACGCTGAGAGCACGGGGGCGATGTAATACACACACCGATGTAAACGATACACCTTACAAAGTGTTCCAAAACAGGGCTTTCCAAGTGTGGTTTGAGGGAGGAAAGGCATTCAACATATTAATTAGGCTTTGGTGAGAATTTTTGAATGTAAACAAAACAAATGTGTGTTTAGAAGGAAAACTAGATTGGGACGGTCAGAGGTACATACAGACAGGCAAACAGGCATGCACATGCACATGTAGTAACACATATTAGAGGTCAGCATTGGGTTTGAATTTTGGCTCGAGCCCCACTATGCCCGTCTAATTTAAGGACCTACCCGATCCAGTCCAGTAGGTCACACGAAATTTGAGGCCTGTGCTTGATCAGAGCCCAAATTAAATTTTTTAAGAGTAGAACAAGTACAAGTGCTGCCTGATACACAGACACAAACAGACACACGCATATTATAGTGACAACAGCCTTTTGGTTAGTCATCGTTGCGCTGTGCCACTCACAGGGCTGATTTAGTCTCTAGCAGGGATGCCTGCAGAGTGTGAGTCAGGCTCTGGTCGGTCATGTCTAGATAATTATTACACAAGTTCAGACCCAAATTACATTTGGCTTTAATTCAACAATCCATAAAATTATGCTACCACAGCAGTTCTGCAGAAATACATTATCTGGAGCTTCTCTGTCACCAGCTGTGAAGAAAAAAAAATGTTAATCTGTTTTCCGCAAAAGTCATTAACTGGCACGGGCACAGTGACCTAGATAGTAGACTAATGTAGCAAGTGTTAGTCAAATTGTCATCCATTTGAGTCATCTGGTAATTCATGGCAGATGTGACAATACAAAATCCCTGAACCATAAGCTGGCATTTGGACAGCTGAAGCAGTTTCAAATCTGTAAATAGAGTATTTATGCAATTAGACAACAAAACTTGGGATGTGTAGCAGGCAAAGGAAAGTACCAAACTCAGAGGATGAAGGGAACTGATATGAAACAGAGAGGGGAGATGAATGGTAAGGAGGTATTTGATAAGGGGACAAGTGAACAAGAATTACACTACTTTTTTTTTTTTTTTTTTTTTTTTTTGCAACGGCAACAAGTTACACTTTTCACACACAGAGAACTCCAGCCTGCCAGAATGCCAGTACAGTGTGAAACTATCCCTCCTTACATGCAAACAGCTCTGGTTAAAGTGGTAAAAATGTGTTTACGATATCCACACCTCTTGCACAGAATTAGGGCTGGCGTGATTAGTAAAATAATTTATTAGTCAATCAATGGAGGAGCAGAAATAAGCAGGTGAGGAGGATCTGAAGGGTATTAGTTTATTACAAGGTGAAGACAGGAACAACACAGGAAGTCAGGAACAAGGCACACGGAGTCCAAGCAGGCATGACTAAAAAAAATATACAACAAAGACTGAAATAACAACAGCACTTAAAAGACACCTGTACCAACGAGACAACAAGGAACAGGCGGCGCGACAGGAGAACAGGCGAGGAGCTGATTGGCTGGGGAGAACAATAGGAACAGGGCAATGCTGACAACAAAGATCCTCTGTACATTAGATACCACAGTACAGGCTGTGCCAATGGTATGAAAAGGTGTACACTTCCCCTCTAAAAACAGTTAAATAAAAGTTTTCTTTCAGTTTCAACTATATCTGTTTATCCAGTCGGCACCAGTGCACTGAAACCAGAGGCGGTGCAACACCAACAGCGAGAGGAAATATCTCTGTGCTGCTGAGACAGAGCCAGGTCTCAAACAAAGCTCATTTTCTCCTAATTTTTTTGTCTGAAAAATGGCATTTAATTGTCAGAATGTCCATAAGATATGTGGCTTGTGAAAAATGTGTCCAATATTTACCTCTGTAGCTATGAGGCAAAAAGAATTGGTCATAATCTGCGCTGCTGTTCACTTCTCCCATTGAAGTGAATGGACTAAATAAAGCGGCTAGTCTCTTAAAGGGGCGGGGCAGTGGTGAAACCCACCTGACACAGATACAAGAAATGACTAAATGAGTCGTCTCTGCTGACAAGACTGATGCAGGGCAGGAGTGGAGGGAAGAGCAGGCAGGAAGACAACTAAACGTGACATGTCTAGTCAGATTCATGGCATAATCAAGTAAGAAAAGCCCCAAAAATGTGTGGTTAATGCTTCTCAAATGCTACTTTTTCTTCCTTTTCTGTTTAATATGATTGAAAAAAAAAATTTAATTTTTTGGGCAGCGGTCAAATTAATTAGGCAACTTGCGACGTCACATTGAGCTCTGGTAACATCTGATGGAAATTTGCCATTAAAATGACTGAATTAAAAAAAATCAATACAATGATTAAGAAACTAGAAACACTGCCTCGCAGCTGTATGCCACCACAAACCTGGAAAATTGCAGTTTATATCAATGTCTGTCCAGACTCATAATTTTTGTAGTGAAGACTTAATAAAATGGAAAGGGAATTTAATAAAACAGTAGTATGTGTATTTTTTTTTTTATTTATTGGGCAAAATCAATAAACAACAGAAACATGCCAACTTCACTTAGAGGCTCTTTTTACAGAGGGCTGATAGAGAGCCTCCTCACATGAACCAATAAGCTCGTGGTGGACGACCAGAGCAACAGTGTGTGTGTGTCTGTCCTGCTTGTCATTCAGGGAGAGGAGGTGAAGTGAAAATGCTGAGTTATGGTGATGAATAATGGCCAGCAAAGTGTTTTTGCAGAACATTATGATGTCACAGTGAAGCTGACCTTTAAATTTTTCAATATAAAATGTCATGACTGCATCACTTTATCCAATCTGACATTTGTGTGAAACTTTGTCATAAATGGTGTGTGAATTGTTGAGCTATGGCCAGAAATGTATTTTGTGACCTTTGACCTCAGATGATCAAAATCGAATCACTTCCTCCTTGAGTCCAAGTGGGCGTTCATGCCAAATTTGAAGAAATTCCCTCAAGCCGTTACTGAGGTATTGTGTTCACAAGAAAGGCATGGACGGGTGTACGGGTGTACATGGTCGGACAGACAGATGGACAACCCGAAAACATAATGCCTCCAGCCACAGACAAAATAAGCTCTGCAGCTCTAGATGAATGTCAGCATAACTTCAAAAGCAGTTTGAAACTCTAGATGTGTTTGCAAAGCAAGAGGGGTCAAATAAAACCTAAATGTTGTACATGCATGTACTGCGCAACAAGTTTTTACAGAGAAGGTTAAAACACAGATAATTTTAGTCCTGGTAAGTAACATATCTGATTCATGAGATGAATCCAAACAGCTCCACTGACAAAAGTGCAATATAGCGGAGCAACGTTATCTGCTGTGAGCTCTGAAGGCTGAAAGCAGCAGAGCGCAGAGCACAGCAGAGTGCCAAGTAATCGTATCCAAATCAAAGCCACTGTGACACTGACGGAGTCTGTCACCTCCACCGAATAGCTGGCTACACACACACGCGCACACACACTCACACTCACAGGTTAAATGCCATTGTGTGTCACTTTTATTGACGCTGTCTTTTTCATTGCACCTGCCAACAAAGTTTAAAGGAGGGTATTTTTTCAGTTGTCTGTTATCTCTAAAATGTGCAAACAGATTTGGATGAATCATGGGGTGGGAGAAAAATGTCTATTAATACAGATTTTCCTCTGCTGTTTCTATTGCTGTTGTAGCTAAGGCGGTTTTAGGGCAGTATTTTACATCAACGAGTTGGAGCTTCTGGTTGCTTTGAATGCACCGTTGCTACACATGGGCTCCAATAACAGACAAACATGGAGGAGCGCGACACAGAACAGGACTCAGTCTGACCCTACCAAGATGAGGAACTTGGATGTAAGAAATCTCACACTGGCCAAAAAACGGTACTTTGCAAGGTATGCTTCAGACAGGTTCCACGTCAGACTTTAAAACAGCAAACCTCTGCTACCACTTACAGAAGAACCATGAGAGGCAGGACAGGGAGAAGCAAAAGATGCGAGCTACATGGAGGGCAAGTGTTGAAGGCAAAAGCAAAAACCTCAGTTCTGTCACATGTCACGTCAAAGTAAAAGAGAAAGTGCATTTCATTAGTATTTCGTCCACAGAATTACCAAAAAGATTGTATAGACAATCTTCTATCACACATCATGATCTCAGACTTTGTCCATATTGCACAGCCCTACTTTTGACTCTGCGATGAGTCAATTTTACTTTTTAAGAGCTGACTATGCTACATTTATGTGCTGACGGGAAAGTCCGTGATCAAGGACTTCCAAGATAAAAAAAAAAAAAAAAAAGTGCTGCACTTGCACACTATTTTGTCAGAAAATAAATCCTGAAGACAAAGGCTAAAAAACATAAATTGTTACATAGTTGGTAACTTTACACTTGGAGAACTGTTTGTTGGAGAAGCATTGGCAATGCATTGGCAAATGCTCTAAATGAATGATCACATCAACTATAGACATCACATTTAAAGGCTTCTTTTGCTTCTGAGTGAAATCTAAAGAAATCAGAACCATTGTGTTAATCATCGATGTTAATCATTATCAATATGTTGATGACTTTAAGCCTAATGTGCAGTGTGTCTCCTGACACAGCTTTCTCTATTGCTGCCACATTCCAGCCCTAAACACACACACACACACACACACACACACAGTACGCAAATGTATTGCAGGAGGGAAGGAGAGGATGTCTTGCCAGGCTTCACCTTGTGGCACCCAGAGCACAGCGAGACAGACAGGAGTACAGTTTCATCTGAGGTCATCGTACCTCAGAAGAGCTTGCTGCTGGTAGCTCACCATGGATGACAGCTAAGACAGGGGTTAAGACACTCGGGACACAACAGGGTCACGCCACACATTGATAGGATAAGGCGGTATTCAAAGTTAGGGTGTTTGACAGCTAGAATTTATTGGGCTGGAACCAAGAAGGAAAGAAAAAAGAAAAGAAACGAAAAGAAAAAAGAAAAGAAGTGAATCCGAGTCTATATATACAAAGACATAAAGGTAACATTCTTGCTAAATGTACTGTTCATTTTGAATGTCTCTCAAGGTGGGAGAATCATATCAAGGTAGGCATAAATCATAAATTTGTCCATAAATGTGAGCTAGAACCAAAACTTGCAGAGTCTTGTGCAGAGCCAAAATAAATGAGCGAGCACTCCCCCTGATTCTTTGCATTTAATACAAAGCGGTGATGGGGATGGGTATTATGAATTTAATTTAACACAGGAATTATTAAGTCTATGTGGGACCTTATACTGGATTAACTGATGTCTTGACTTAACTGAGCAAAATTGGTTATTTCTGGTAAGAAATAGCTTTTCAGTAATATACAGTGTAAGTACCTTCATAATTTACTTTATATTATTTACAGCCTTGGGGGGTCTTCTGTGCTCTGTGTCCACCAGATAACAACTAACCTGCTGAGCTCCACTGGGAGGCAAACGCAGGATCAGGGAGCAGGATCAGGGAGGAACGCAGGATCAGGGAGGATTGTGGCAGGTAAGACCTGCCACAATTGGCTAATCAAAAATCACACACTCAAACACATACATAGAAGCATGCATAAGCAAGAACACAGAGGAATAACTAATTAGACCGCATGAGCCCATGTGCAAGTGTGTGTGTACCTTTGGATATGTGTGTGTGTGAGAGCATGACACTATATGAAATCATGGATGGATTTGGAGTAGGACCCTCCTGGTAGGCTGGAGTGTCCTGGCTTTGGCAGTGGATTGAAAAGTGGATCCTATGTGATTACAGCTTGTTGTCTTTTTTCCCCCTCTACCTGAAGACAAACGGTTACGTGACGGGAATGAAAATGACACCACAGCTGTTTTTAAATATCACGAGACAGTGGTAAGAAATGCTCACAGTGGATGGCTCGAGCATGTTCACATGTCTAGCAGCTATATTTGTTTCAACTCCGCAGTCTCCCTTCCAGGTCGCTGGACACGTTTGCATCTCTGGAAGTCCACAGTGCAGTGGTGATCTTGAAAAGACGCTGCTTTTGAAATTGTTTTGCTGGCAAAACTAAAAAGTATTTGGATCATTTATAATTTATGTCGGGGCTTTTAGTGAATCAATTGAGAGTAGGACCAAGTTGCTTTGCCCAGCTTACTGCTGCTCTTTGATAACCCAGCTCTTCTCCTATCTATCTACCTGGAAGCATGGCTCAGACCCAGACACATGTCTGAGAGCGAAATGTAATTGGTTAATGGAAAATCACTCCAATCTCCCATGTCTGTCTTCTTTACCCCTGATCTGATGCTGTGCTACCTCAGCAGCAGCTAGCGAATGCCTCTATTGAAATCCCCATTTACATTTCAAAACGCTGCATCAACGGCTGAATATTTGAATATTTGTACACTTCTGAATACCAGAAGATGCCAGCTGTTCTTGGTAATCCCTTCTGAGCATTGTGCAACAAGAGATGTGTTGCAATACCAATTCTTGTTAAGAGAGAATTGCCTCTATTGCATGTAATCCAAACAGAAACCCATTCATTTGTCTATCTTCATCTGTCCATCTCTCTCTCTCTCTCTCTCTCTCTCTCTCTCTCTTGCTCTGTCTCTCTCTCTTCCATAATGAGCCGTCTCAGAGGGCCAGGCAAGGACGAGACAGGTGCACTGCGCACCTCACTGCTCATTATCCAGAGAGAAAGGTAGTCAGGACACACATAAGGTAGAGAGCATGGTTGGCGTATTCACATCTTGCCATCACGTTGGCTCTTCTCACCACTAATGAGACCGTGGCATCTAACACTATCCACATCACCATTTGTGAAAGGAAAGTTTAGGAGAATGCCTCATCCCTTGCTTATTTTGGCTGACTGACCGCTCCAGTATGCTATACAAAATCCCTGCCATATATAAGTTGAGGTCAAAGAGCTATCGCAGTGGGAAAGGGGCTTTGTCCTGTCGGAGAGTAGCCACACTCTCTGGGGGAGTGACACATTCTGTGTAGCCCAGTGGCTGCAATATGAGTGGTTTGGCCAAATGGCAGTGATAAATGCAACACACTGACAGAGCTCAGACAGCGCTGAGAGCTTTTTCCTCCCCTGACCCAGACCTTTTCCAAGGTACTTCATAATTACAAATTGACACTCTGGCACCAGTGGTGTAAAGAGTACTACAAATTGCTATTCAAGCAGAAGTACTGTTACTTTGCTGATATTTTACTTCAGTAGAAGTAAAAATACTGCTGTAAAAATCCACTGAAGTAAAAGTAGTTAACCCTATAAAGCCTGAACTATGAAAGAATTGGCAGAAAAATCCAATTTTTTGAAATTTAACCCTTTATTTAGTCCTATAACATGTAAAACATGTAAAACATGTAAAAAAAAAAAAAAAAAAAAAAAAAAAAATCAAAAAATTAAAAAAATATGTTATTACATATGATTTTTCTGTTGTATCACATATGACAGTACTTGAAGTGCCAATGGTATGGTCCAGGGTGAACAGAGGAAGTGTCCAAAGGTATACAGCAGTATTTTGGTCAAGTATTGATTATACTGAAACGGAATGTGTTATTTGATAACGTGTATCATATATGATACAAATGGCTTTATAGGGTTAATTTAAAATGTACTTGGAGTAACAGCTACTGAGTAATGGTCCTCACCTCCATCAAACATCTCAAAGGTTCCACAATCTGTCATTGATTATTTGCTCTCTAATGGATGTGATTTAAAATATAGTTAAGTATAATACTCAAGCAAAAATGTATTGTAAAATTACAGGGGCGGCGTGGCTCAGGAGGTAGAGCGTTCGTCCGGTAACTGGAGGGTTCCCGGTTCGATCCCCAGCTCCTCCAGAGTGTGTCAAAGTGTCCTTGAGCAAGATACGGAACCCCTCACCGCTCCTGATGGACAGCTAGGTGCCTTGCATGGCAGCCTCTGCCATCAGTGTGTGAATGGGTGAATGTGAGGCAAAACATTGTCAAGCGCTTTGAGTGGTCATTAGACTAGAAAAGCGCTGTAGAAATGCAGTCCATTTACCCACAGTTATGTTTAAGCCATGATACAGAAAAGGACACTGCATAAAACCTGAATTATGTTCATGCTTAGGAAGACAGAAAATGTGCCACATCATTTTCAGTAAATCCATCTCACATCACACAGGGAAAAATGGAGCGAGTCGTAAAAAAGGGCCAATAATTCAATGAAAGAGAAGCTACACCGTGGGAGTGATAAGAGACAGAGGAGAAGGGAGGTGAAAGAGGAATGCACTAAAGTGGTGGTGCCCAGAGAAGTATTACAGAGAAGTATGGACAGAAAAGAGGCAGAGATGATGTGGGGAGAGACAGCTAAAGCAATAAAGATACTGTAGAGATAGAAGAAAAGGTAAAAATGAGATAAAGATATAGATCGATCTTTTAGGATGGCAGCAACCCGTGTCAAGTTCTGTCTGTGCGAATGAAGGAGAAATAAACAAATAAGATAGACAGAGAGGAAAGCTGAGAAAATATAGGACACTTTTGTGTAGGAGCGACAAGGCTGTTTACTTTGTGTTCGTCTGAATGGTGCTGAGGTGAAAGAGGGAGAACAAACCGATCTCCTACCTGTCCTGTCCCGGATGGCCAGGTTGTTGCCTTTCTTCAGGACGATATCCAGCTGGTACATGGCTGGGCTGGGAGGCCGGGGAGGGGGCTCTGCATTACTGGGCCCCACTATGTTGATGCCCTGTAGAAAAACAACATCATGCATGTTATCCGGGTGCACCTACACACTTCAAATTAGTACAGGACAAAGTCAACATCAATGCTTTGTACAAGGAAAAAAGACAAACCTAACTTTTTGCTACCAAAGTGCTAACTCTGCAGCAGAAGGACTCATCAGAATTGAGAAAACTGTGTTTCTTGTGCTGAAAATTTTTTGTCCATTAATTAGTTAGTCAACCGACAGAAACTGAATCGATTGTTATTTCAATCAGTTAATCACATCGTCATATATTGATGATCATTCATCAATTTAAAAACAAAGATTCAAATATTTCCTTAATTTTCCACATTTTTATCATTGCAAAATCAAAATCAATACGTTTTTGGCTGCTGGTCAGACTAATGAAGACATTACTTTGCGCTCTGGTAAATTCTAATGAGCATTTTATCATTATTCTTCTAAGAGCCCTTGTCACAGGCCTATTTGTTTCCAAAACGAAGGTACAGTATATTGCAATAGAGCCCTTATAATCTCTCAATAAACCACACTGCATAAACCAGTCTGTCAGAACTGCCTTTGATGGTAATTACAAAACCTAGCATTGCCTGGAAACATGACTGTGTGTACTCTGATAAGTAACCACAGTAAGCATGCAGTCCTTTGGAAACATCTTAGAAGGTCACATCTCAGTGGCCTGGCATGCCACCCTGCAGCCCGGAGGTCAATGATCTACTCTGGTACAGGCCAGAGGCTCCCATCGGGCGCTGGTTCCTCCTCGAACTAGCAGCCATTTAGAAAGCCACAAGATAAACCAGGCTAGCCTTTGAGGTCCACTTAGAGGTCCACACTACAGTTCATTCTCTCTCCATCTTTCTCTCTCTCTCTCTCTTTTCTTTCTCTCTGGCCCTTGCTTTTCTCCTCACCACTTGACAACCCGTGCGTGGGCTCCGCTGTCATGTTTCTCCAGCTATTTTACTCTGAGGATGAAGATAAGAATAGCTGCAGAAGAGCAGAAAAATGCTAGCGGGCCACTGAGAGGCTACTGGCGGACTACTGGGACGAGCATAAGAGCAGCT
This sequence comes from Myripristis murdjan, assembly GCF_902150065.1. Taxonomy (NCBI): domain Eukaryota; kingdom Metazoa; phylum Chordata; class Actinopteri; order Holocentriformes; family Holocentridae; genus Myripristis; species Myripristis murdjan. The sequence continues at coordinate 14,315,589 of NC_043988.1, read as the reverse complement.
CCCACAAGAGAACAACAGAGGAGGGGCGAGATCTCAGAATAGCTAGAAACGGAGGGGAAGGATGCAACTGGGAAAAGGAAGGCAGACACCCGAGGAGACTCGCTGCTAAAGCCCATCCTGAATGTCACATTTGTCTGTCTCATAATGAAGCTATCATGAGATTTCCTGTACATTAACATTAAACAGCCTATGATAGCTTTGTTCCATCGACTGTCATCTTTCCATTTCTGGTTATATTTGAAAAACAAAAGCATGAACAGTGTGATCTAGTTAGTCACATGCTGTGATGTGAGAATGCATTTTTGTTTTTGAAGTTGTTTTTTTGTGCATAAATGCAGAAACTAATTGGCATTTACAAAATGTGTTGCACAAAGGGAAAAAAAAAAACATATGCCAGTGAATGCAATCAGTAGGAATATATTATGTGCTCTGTTTTGATTCAAAGCTAAAAGAAGTGGAGAGGGACTGAGTCAGAGGTGAAGGAAATGTGATTAGAAATCCACACTGCTATGATGGGAAATAAAAAGTATTAAAAAAAAAAAAAAACAACAACTTGAAAGCATCCTTTTAAAGTCTTTGTTGCAGACTTAAATTCACTGTTTTCAAATCAAAACCACAGCAGTTGGGCCAGAAATATGGTGCAATCTGAGACTTGTAACTGTCAAATCTCTCAACGAGAAAAGAAAAGAGAGGGTCACTTTCGGCTTTACAGAACCTGCTGTTTAGGAGGTGAAAACAGAAACAGAATGGACTGCTTGGTATCTTTTTTGGGGGTGGGGGGAGGAAAAGACTAAAATACTCAGTGTAATATGTTAGGTAACAGGTGCATCCGAAAATTGAAAACAGAAATCTGCGGCTATCTAATGTGAACATTTAGAGGCAGACGGGGGAGCGAAGGTTATGTGATTTGATAGGATAAGCCTGAGGTCGCCGGAGCATGCAAGTCACTGTAATTGAACTGTGTGTGCACGTGTGTTTGTGTGAGTGTGTGCAGCTGCAAGTCTGTTTTGCTACCAATAGGATTAGACAGCATTTGTGGAGGTCTGATCATGTAACCTTTTTGCTATGGAAGGAACTAATACATACATGCATGCGTGCACACCCACTCACACACACACACACACACACAGTCTCACACTCACATGACCCCCCACTGTTTTGGCTGTGTAGTCATATCATTAACATACACACCATGATTACCAAAGATGTAGAAATCCCTAGATATACTGTGCCCCCAGACTCACCAGTACATGTTTTTTTCCAGAGCATTGTCTGTGGTACAGTGTGTGTGCTAGCAGATGCAAGCACACCAACGTACACTCTCAGATAACAAGGGATGCAGAAGAAATGGATTTGCGGGGAGAAAGCCAGAGAAAGCCAGGGTACACAAGGCAAGATCAGTCGTGTCTTTGTCAAAGCAACCGAGAGGAGAAAACCGACAAACAGACCTCACAGTTACAGCTGGTCAGACCATGTATCTGGAGAGACTAAGCAAGCTATTTCAAGTACATTTCACACTGCAATGGGTGCAAAAAGATTATGTTGGCTTGTTCCTGCTGAATAGTTATCCGTATCTTGATGTCTGAGTCCAAATTCCCAACCAGTCAAAGTGACATATGTGCCTTTGGGTGAGGAACGTGGCTGCAGGCGTCCACTTAATAATCCTACACAACACACATCCACCCCTATCCATTTACAATCTCAAAGAAGTTTCTATTTGCCCAAGATGAAAAAAAAAAAAAAAAAAAGAGGACATTCACATCAGAGCCAGTTCGTTTGGAAACTGTCTCTGGCTTACATTCAAGCAAACAGAAAAAAAGTAAACAAGTGTTGGAAGTGGCTATTACAGTCACAGTAAGAAGATTATGTTGGCTGTTTCCTGCAGTGCTCATAACTGTCTCCACTGTTTGGGTCTGTACTCAAGAGAAATTGTGAAATCTCATCTGTAAAATGCTTCCAGACTCAGGGAAGTAGGTTCAAATTACAGCTCCAAATACAAGTATTAGTAAAGTAGTAGTATTACTAAAGAATGTGCATTCATCAACACCAGTCAGTGTCAACTGATTGAGTGTTGGAGTTCTAGATAATTTGTGATATTGCTACTTCACTCACATTTAATTGGTTGACTGGTCTTGGCTTATATGTGTCATTAATGTCAGCTAGAACTGCTAGATAGATGTTTTGACCAATAACAAGTGCAACTAACATACAAATTGGATGAAAAAAAAAAAATGCATTATGTAAAGTGTGTTTTCTTATATAGTTGAATCTCTATTCAGACAGCACACTTTATAGTGGGATTTTTTTTTTATGCCCGTCCCACTGACAGCAATATTGCAGGCACCAAGTTGGGAATGCTGTTGCTATGATATATGATATAATACTTCTTTTATGTTCCTTGATTCAAACAGGGGACTGTGTAAACTGTGAGCAGCGCCACCTTAAATACTGCAGTTTGACATGACTTTGAAAGAAAATACTTAGATAAGTTACACACACACATACACACACACACACACACACACTTGTGGGCCTCAAGCCAGGCATTCCTGGGTCATTTTGTTCAATAAATGTGACCCTGGTCCAGCTGCAGTGAATCCTTTGAGACAGATGAATACCCAGCAGAGACAATTGCTGTCTCTCCAAAGTAACACAGCTTTGACTGCTGTACACTGAGGCCTCACCGGAGAGATACTTCAAACACATACACACACACACACACACACACACACAGAGCACACAATAACAAAGACAGAGAGGGAGGAAAAAAGAGAGAGAGAGGACAGAAAGATATTGAGAGAGAGGCAGCCAAGGTCAGCCATCCATCCCACTCCATCTGCCCTGTCTTTCATGTCATCTTTTGTATCATTTTGTAAGGGTAAAAAACATTCAATATTTGACTAATAAGGATAATTTGACCCTGAACTAAAAAGTAAATGAGTGAGAATAAATGTATGTAAATGAGCACCACTGCATTCAGAGGTAGAATGTAAATACAGAAAAAGCTGAAAAGATTTCCAATACCATTGCATAATGCACAAATCCAGCGAGACCCAACTAGCAAAGCACTTAAATGTACATTAAATTAGCGTGTAATCCCCGGGGAAGTACAGTGGGAAGTGTTCTGGATATTTGGACACAGGCTTTCGGCCCTTTCTTGAGAGCACTCTTGACTGAATCCCCACTGAACTGATTCAAATGTCAATCGATGCAACCTTCCTTTTCAATCGGTGCTACAAACAGACACACCTTGCTGAAGGCCTTTGCTCATATTATCTGTCTATGCACGCAAAGGAGCGTGTGTATATGTAAGTCTGCAGTAGGGGTTATAAGCTACGAATCAGAGAAAAGAGACCTGACCTCCCATGAATAAATAACACAGATGAGCTAGAGTAACATGCTTCTCTTAGAAAGAGATGAGGCTAAATATTCAATAAGATATTCCACACCACCAGACGCCAGCCAGACACAAGCCTTTTCATCTGGCTGGAGTCCAAGAGGGAGGGCAGGAAGGGCCACTTAACTTTACAGACATGATATGAATACATAATGCCCACTTAGTCCAAGAGCCCGTTCACTCCTGTGTGCCTAAATTACAGTAAAGTTATACATCACAAGTCCCCAGGACACAGAACCACCAAGCCACAATGGGATCAGAGTACTGTCAGTGTTCAAAAATAGGCACAATCTGAAATGAAAGAGCAAGTTCTATGTTGGGAAATTTAGTAACAATCCAAAGATTCAGGGGAGGAAATTCATCCTCCTTCAGTTCCCGTGATCACAACATCTCAGGCATTTTACCCAAATTACATGTGAGTTTTTGCCAGGAGAGCTGCCTCCTGAAGAGCTGCTGTATACAAAGTACAGCCGTTCATCCAAACCAATATTGTGACAGAAGTTATGATACTGGTTTGGATAAATACATGTTTCTGTTTTCATTTACCTACTTTGTGTGTGTTTGAGTGCATGCGGGTGTGTGTCTGTTACTTGACAGCCCCCAAGGTTCTCAGTGCCTGGAATATTTAACCATGGCAGCAAAAGTAAATTCAGATACTGGCGATATTGGGAGTTGAGATCGTTGGGGAATTTAAATATTGAGATTACTAAAATTACTATGCATAACATGGAAAGTAGCCCAAGTAGCCCAAGAGGTTAGTACAAATGGCATTAAATTCAAATGAACAACTGGAAGTGTATATCTGTTGCAGTGGGAAGTCACAATCAGACCAAAGGTGATGTTTAATTCAACAGGTTAGTAAAACGCTTATTAAAGTGACTGTTAACCCTAAAAAATTGGTTGTTTGCTTGCTTTTTTAAGATTTTTTTTTTTTTTTTTTGGCATTTCTGCTTTTTATTTGATTTTAGCAGTAGAGAGAGACAGGAATGGCAGGGGAGAGGGGATGACATGGAAGCGGGCCGCTGTGGTAAAGACTCAACCCGTGTTGCGTGAGCCACCAGGGTGCTCCCCCTAAACAACACTTGACCTGTAAACCATAAGATTGCAGGTGACACAGACAGTTTTTTTAATCCACCAATGTCCATATAAAAGCAATGAAATACATGGAGTTAGAATTTTCCATCGTTTGACGGAGTAAGTGGCAGGTGAGCTCCAGAAAGTGTTTCTGCACGAACAGACGCCTTGTACTTTCTGACAGAACACGTCTAAATTCACCGCGTTATGGTGATTTGAATGGTTGCGATTTTGCAGCCCTTAAACCTGGAGCTATGACAAAAATCTTACAAACTTTCATTTATTTTCTTTTTTGTTGTAAGGTCATGAAAAATTAAACGTGTTGTGAGGTTACAAAGCCATACGGTTACCATGCACTTTAATGACACTGAAGTGAGCACCCTTTATACTCAACTGACAAAAAGGTGGAATAAGCACAAAATTTGAGGAGTCTCCATGGTTCTCATTATCAGCCTGGCAGTTGTGATTGAACTGAAAAATGATGAGCTGACTCCACATTTTTCTTCCACATTTTGACCTCATTCAAACCTGAATTTTGTCCACTGCTCTATTAAAATGTGCAGTTACTATTGTCACTGTGTGAGAAATGTCTTGCGTTCCTCATTTCCATAGTTGGATTTGCTTTTGCGGTTCAGTTAAATTAAGTCCATATCTCATGTGAAGAAAGCTTTCTAACTGTACACAGCCTCCACACAAACTGTTGTGGAAACAATTCATTGCATCAAGATTCCTGAAGACAATACATAGGAGCTGCTGATGTAGGGGGCAACACTTTTTGTTTGTGGCTAAGGAAATGTTCAGTTTTATGAATGAAAAATGACTGAAGTCTGGAGCTTGATGTTGTCATATGTTGCTGTGATGATGACCGATGAGTCTGTACAAACTGCAGCTGCAAATGGAAACTGAATCCGTGTCCTTTAACCTGTTTATTCTACGAGGAAATTTGAGCCTTGGCCTGTGGGTCAAATCTTCTATTGAAACCTTTTCAGATGGCTGAAAGACATAAAAATGTGGACTTCGGGAAACCTCTAACAACGTCAGAATGTCAATGCAATAAATCGTAGGAAGGCTTAAAAGCCCACTTGGCAATTTATGACAATTCATCTCCTCTCTGGTTTCATTCACTCTCTTGTACGTATATATTGTTGGCAGCTTCCGAATAAAGTCCAAGACTGAGTCAGGCTGCTCTTCCGTTGGTCTCAGACTCTCTAGATTCTTGACAGATCTATCAATATTTTGTAAATTGCTGAAAATGATGAGCCGGATGGAGTGGTAATGGAGACCTTGTATGAAGCTGTTTCTAAATATAAGGTTTATAGCACTTCACTATCACCTTGAGTCACCTGTAGTCATGCTGTTTGCTCATAGCTGCCACTTCCCTGAGGAATCTCCCTGTGTCTTCTCTCATCTGGTAAGGGAGACGTGTCAGAGTGCTCGCTACCAACCTCCTCTATGAATAACAGCCCTTTGATGGGGCCTAATCCTGGCACCCACTGGCCTTTCACCTGTCTGGCCAGAGTGTCCAAGAACACAACCTGGGACAGGGTCACCACCCTCACACCAACCATGGCAACTTCCCCCTCCCTGCCAAAAGTAGTTGGACAAAAGTAGCTGTAAAGGGTTCAGAAAGCTCTGGGTGTCTCTGTAGTGGTAACTCTGAGGGCTCTAGTTTCCCGGCGCAGCGAGGGGTGGCGCAGTGAGGTAAACCCCGCACAGAGCTAGTTTCGACCGGCGAAACGGCAGAGGCGGACAGTTTCCAAGTTTCGCAGGCGGAGGTTCGCCGAGATGGGAGTGGCGGCGCAGCGGGGGGAGGTGCTGACAGATTCGGCTTGGCGCAGTGACAGTTTCGTGCCAAAAGGCTTCGCTGAGGTGCGCCAAAAGCTCGCCATCTGAAACCACGTCTACTTTCAGCGCAAGGCGGAGCGGAGCCGGCGCAGTGGAAGTTTGGCTGACTGGTGCACATTACCAAAACCTCACGATCAGCACAAACGTGCCAATCTCCTTTGATCTGACATCAGCTGTGACGGGACAGTTGATATGGAGATATATGTATGTGCTGATTGTCATCGTAGCATTGAATAGTGTTTTTTTTCGGTATTCATTGCATTGTTCATGTGTCTGACATTCCGGGAGCCTGCCTGTGAGGTTTTGGTGACGTGTCCGCACTGCTCGCCGGTCTCTGCTCCGCGCCTGTCTCCTGAGCTCCGCTCCGCCTGCGGCAATAGACCTCCATGTCAGCTGTGTAAACTTTCATTACGCCTTCACGCAGCGCATTTTAAAGGCAAGGACAGGGGCTCATTTGATTGGTTAAATGTGAATCGGCTGTGTCAAACCCACTCCACGACTTCTCTCCTCCTCTCCGCCGGTAGGAAGGATGGCGGAGTACTTGTGCCACCGAGAACGGCGTGCCAAACTTGGAAAATCCGCCTGGCCACACCCAGTTGGTCGCTGCGCTACGCCCCCGCCTCGCCTGGTCTGCGAAACTAGAGCCCTGAAAGTTAAAGATGTAGGATAACAAGTTGTAAATAAGAGCGATACGGGTGTTTAATGCAAGAAATGCCAGTTGCTGAAGCTCAGAGGCAGGACACACCTTGTTCTCCGTCATGTCTAAGAGAGAGGATTACAAATAATCTTGTTTTCCTGTAATTCTGTAAATCTAATTCTGTAAACGTCCGTATGTAATAACATATCCATGAATAAAATACATGATTGAACTTGAAAACTGCCTTTCCCTTCATATTTCAAGGCAGTAGAGATTAGTGCATATGCATGAATATCATATAGTGGTCTCCTGGCATGTCAGCCATGAAACAAGAAGATGCTTATGCTTTGTTTGCTTATGTTCTATTTGAATTTGTTTTCACATCAGCAGTTCAACATTCACAACCAAGAATACACAGTTTATTCTTGACTCCTGGCTGAAACAACAACAACAAACACACCTTTTGGCACGGTTTTATGAATGTTTACATTGTTTACAAAACACTAGGTTCACATCTTAAAGCAAACAGAGGCTGTCAAAAAGAGGTGCCTGAACAACATCCCCATCGGGGTATCAGCCAGAACGTCATACATGTCTTCTCCAGTCTGATCTGTCATGTGGTGTCTTTATTGAGGAGGAAGCCTGCATTTAGCCCTGGGCAATCCAGTCACAGTTCTCGTTTCTCACGGCGGTGGCAGGTAATTTCCAGGTAGTGTGCCACCATCTCCTCCATTATAATATCCGGCTCCTGCTCAGGTCATTCACAAGGGTGTTATGACAACCATCCTTCTGCTAATAGTTATACCACTACCTACTGACCTTACTTGAAACCCAAAGTACCCTCCACTCTCTTTTTCTGTTCAAAAATCTGATTTTTTTTTTAAGCTTATCTAATATTCTGATAGCACTTCCCTTGAGAAGTTAATATTGTCCTAAAATGGAGACTGATTGTTAGTCCATGAGTATGATGTACCATTTACATCATTATTGCTGGGCTACATCAAACCACGCACAGACAGCGACATGTAGACTGTTTGACAGTGCTTTAAGAGGCTCTGATTTGCAGGCAGTGCCTTGCATTTAAATTTTGTACTTGTACACTATCTGTGTGTCTGCAAATACGATGAATAGGTGAAGCTACAGGAGGATTTATTTGCATAAACCATCACTACCATGATTTTGCATTTCACGAGGTGAAAGTGTCACGCAGTCATTTGCATCGGTGGAGGCACATATTTATGAGTGAATAGAGTGCCGTCACTATCGCAGTTCAGGTCCTTGGACTAAGTTCCTTAAACCATACCAGAGCAGTTCAGCCATGCTTGGTCTGCAGGCTTGGACAGTGTTAAGATGTAGCGAGGTGATGTATTATAGTGCACAGCACGCGCCACCAGAGGTCAGATTCCTCCGGTGGATCAGACAGCTGAGCTGAGAAAGATGGTGGTGGTGGGGATAGCATTACATGACTGGTAAAAAAGAAAAATGCCCCTGCCCCTGTTTGGGAGGACTAAGAACTTTATCTTTATGTAATTTTATCTTCCAACTACAAAAGCAGTTTATCAGCGACATGATTGTATTCAGCTGCCAGTCTGACACCAAAATCCTGCATATCATCTGGGTTCAGCCCACTGATGTGTCGGTATCTGCCGCGGCAACAAGTGTCATCAGATCCTCCAGAAAGGCATTCTGAGTCTATGGAAGAAGGGCACTTACAGTATTTCCTATCTATTCATTATGCTATGGGCCAGAAGTATTTAAAACCCAACAAGACTTGTCTAAGTATGCTAATTACACGTTCGACACACAGCATTGTAGGCGAGACAATGTCATACATGCTACAATTACTTCTATCACCAGGAGCTCAGCTTTTTTTTTTTTTTGCACAAATAGATACTGCCCGAGCCCACTGTGGAAATTTTAAAAGAATATAACCGGGCAAAAGAATTAAAGCAACACTGAAACACTGCTGCCTAGAGAACTAACAACTTCTGTCCTTTCAAGTGGAGAGATGCATTTAAGTCTTCTTAGCCTCCTATAGTTGATCATTATTTTCGAGTGGGAGGCTGGTGGAATTGAGTTGGTAATCAATGGCTACCACTGCTCCACTCTTGTCATAAACCCACACTACGACACTCTGTAAACACCTCTGGCTCTTAACAACAAGCAGCATTTAACTCATAGTGAGAGTTAGGGAATTTTATAGATCCAGCAACTTACCACAGTAGTACAACAATCACTGAAAACAAGCAAAAAACAAATGTAAATACTCTCATACACACTCACACACAGGCACATACACAGACACGTTTGCATGTACACACAGTGTACAAAAGGTAGTGATACATTTACTAAGGAAAATGTATTGCTAATGTGCTTATATTTTACTCACTAGTACAAGCAAAATTTTTGGTGTCAAGGTCTACGTAAGGGAAAATCAAAAGCATCTAATTTAAAATGTACACACAGTAAAAGTTATTGCGCTGTATTTTAGAAAAGAGACCTGTAAAGCACACCGTCTGCATTCAAATATTCCACTAATCACTTTAGATCACAACACAGATTAGAACTGGAAATGTCTCCACTGAACACGGCTGGATGAGGAGATGAACTGGGATTTGCTGTGCACTACAGACATCTGTTCTTTCTTTCTTTCGTTCTTTCTTTCTTTCTTTCTTTCTTTCTTTCTTTCTGTCGGCTCTCTGACTCTCACTCTCTCCCTCTCTGTCTGTGTGTGTCTCTCTCTCTTCCTCTCTTTTCTTTCTTAAACATATGTGCTTTCCACCAGATGCATTTCACCATAAGCTTGTCCAAATACATTCATACAGCTGTGTGAATGTACTCCACTGCTGGGCACAGCTTACAGCAGTCAGAAGAGCAGGAAGGAAAGCACAAGAACTCTGAGCAAGAGATTCACTGTAATTCAAGCATAAGTGGTTCACTGTGTGAGAAGCTTAGTCATACCAGAGGAAAAACAATACCCAATCAATGAGTTATACACAGACAGAGTAATCCCACACCATTACAAACAGTAATGCATGAGGTTAAAGATGAGAGGTTTCAGAAATTCAGCACAAACCAGCTCTTACAATGTGTAATGAAGCATCAATGAAGCACACCTTGACAAGAAACATTGTTGCTGATGGATGCACTTAAATGTTGTGGGGTGATATTTCAGATTGTCTTGTTTGCAAATGTGGACAAGATTATTTTGTGACACTGTGTAACAAGGATGAAGGTGCTACACAGACATAGCAACAAGTCTGTGCAAGGTTGTTCCCTCCAGTTTGCCTTTAGTAGTTTTGATGGTTCAGAAAAAAGAAAAAATGTATTATTCAATTGTGTTAGATCAATGATAACACTGTTTGAAAAGGTCCACTATTACAGTAATATTCAACTTTGCATCAACCTCGTATCAACTTAACCTGGTATCACAATATTTGAAAGGTCCAATGCGAATGAATGTAAAGAATACTAATACTTATTATTATCTAGGAATACTTTTTTTTCCCTCCAAGAACAGGCACAACATCTGAAGTTAAGTTCCTTGCCTGGTCTTTCAGAAATTGTGTCTCTGAGGTAGGGCTGGCCAATTAATGAAATTTCATCTTTAATTATGTTTTTGGTTTCCGACGATTATGCAAGATAAAAGACATAAAACGATTATTATGCAGCATTCTGTTTTGCAAAGCTGCTGTTTTCTTTCGGTTGAATAAATGTATTTGTGTTAAATAATCGCTATCTCAGGTCTGACCAAGATAATTACAATTATGATTTTTGCCATTATCGAGCAGCCATACTTTGAGGGTATTGATGTGCCAGAGGTGCAAAACACAAGCGGGTAATGGAGCGTTGCTGTGCGAACAGTGCTAAAAAATAAAAACTAACTTCTGTGATAACGTGTTTCATGATGGAAACATACAGTGGAATGGAACCGAATGCAAAAAGGTAGAAAGTGAGGGGAAGAAATTGAGAACGATGTAATCATTTTCAGCCATAACACATTTTTAACAAGCTTTGCCTGGTCGGGATACACACTCATCTACCAAGCAGACATATCAAGGTTTCCAAGCTGAAAGGTAATCTCAGCACTGTACACATATCAACACCTGCACACAAACAAACATTAGCACAGGCACAATGACACAAATACACACACAAGCACAACCACATTAAAATCCAGGGCATCTACTATCGCAATGCACTCGCACACACGCGCCATCAATAAACATTAATAAGGAATGAGTGAGCACATATGTTAGCTTTTGATCAAGCCGATGTGGAACATGAGCTGTGATTTTTGATGTTGTCAGCAGTGATGAAAAAGGATAAAACTGCAATTTGCTAGAACAGCAAGCAGCCCACCATGCACACAGTATTCCAGCTACTGCCTCCGATACGGCACCTTTCAGTGAGTGTCTTACCCTTGGAAAACCCACGCAAACACACACGCACACACACACACACGCGCTCACAGAAAGACAGTCTGCCAGCGAGGCCTAATGAATTACTAGAAATGCAGCTTTCATGTACTCTGTCTAATTATAGGACATATGGAGGTGGCTAATGGAGATGAAGAGAAAAAGAGGCCAGTTGTATGTTACAGTACATTTCAGCAGCCTGCACTCCTACTAAAGCAATTGTGCTGAACCCTCATGACACTTTGGAGGTTTGTGCTAAACTGCAGGGACACGAAAACCCAGTTTCTATGATTTTAAGCACTGATCTGCCTCTAAGATACTAACACAAATCAAAGAGGAATAACACAAAAAGTCCTTAAGTTAAATGCCTGTGTTGATTTAACTTGGCTTACCCACACAAGAGTGTTTTCATTATATGGTTGGATAACCAAGAAAAGAAAAACAACTTGAAGCTTGTCAACAAATCAAAATATGTAACTTACTGATGATAGCATACTTAGAAACTGTGTCCTGAAAAAACTGAAATCAATGATGAGCTAGAAAAAGTAAACATCACTCATTATCAATGTGTAAAACCAGTCACGATTTACTTTTTTTGACATCTACCCAGCTGAAGGCAAGAACATCGCATTAGTCATCTACCGGATGATTTCATGTAAACATACCAGACTCTAACCTCAACAAATGAAGCAAACGCAAAACAAATAAGTCGTGCACCTGAAACCCACTCATCGCTGAGTGAGTCAGATTTCCATGCAGGTGTTTCTCTTTGTCAGTAACTCATTAAAGTTGTCTCCGTGACGAATGAATCACCGCCACTGCCTTCTATGCCCATTATCTTGTTATCTCTTGCTTTCTTCCGCAATGCTTTCTCTCGCTCTCTGTCCCTCCAGCTGACAACTCTCCCTCAACAGCCCAACATCTGAACAATGAGCGAACAAGCAGATTTACCCGGAACAAACTGACACTTTTGGAAGTTTCTTTGTGCTACCTGGCATGAAAGAGAAACATTTATGTCTACCTATGTCTCTGACCACATGGTTTCAAAATGATCTTATAACTTTCCCATTAAAGTTCCCAAGCAAATAACCAGATCCATTAAATAGCACCATTTCCAGGTCATTATCGGCGCTCTCCTGAGTATGTGCAGCCAGGTAATGTGACAGACCACAGGGCCCACAGTGGGATCATGCAGCTTGACAGCAAGCAGCCGCCGGGACACATAATGACCTCTCTTTGGTCCATTTTCTCCTCCATAATAGGTCAGAGCAGAGCACTGCACAAAAGCCAAGCGTCTACACTTATTTCTACAGCTCCACACGTCTAAGATGAATTTAGTCTCAGCTAGGGGTAATGAGTCTCTCGATGCAAGAAACGATAACATCCTGCTGATGATGGCAGAAGCCCCAAATGATGTGTTTGAATTACAGCACAAATCGTGAGAGGAGCTAGTGCTGAGATATCGTAAGCAAAACATTTGTCAGCGAATCCATAAATGATAACATGACCGCCAAATTCTCCGCACCTCATTGTGGATTACTGAATCTGTAAACGGGACATGCTGAATTTGGCCCCACAGAGGAGTCATATGCAAGTAACAGACACCCATGTTGTTGACAACTTCATTCACATTTATTATGCATGCAGTGACTCATATAGGAGTGAATCAAAATATGACAGCTCCACCCAGGATCACTGCTTTCCCACTGATAGAGGCTAATGTCACTATGTTCCTCTCTTAGTAATTCGCCCTCTCCTATCCCCATTGTGCTGATATTAAAAAGACAGTTTCACGGCACTGACGGTGATATTTCACAGTCTATCAATTGTTCATGCTCACGGAAGGGAAACTGAGTGAGGAATGAGAGGAGGCTGCCAGAGAGAAAACTTGAGTAAGGCACTGAAGGAGACAGAGACATAGAGATGGAAAGCGGGGAGATGATGAAAAAGTATAATAATAAGGGGGTGGGAAAGACGAGTGCATTTGTCTTTGCCAGTGTGAGCTAATGAAAAAAGCGCAAATAGACTATCAGTCTGAAGTCATAACTCCATATTGCATGGGCATGTGTGTGAGAGAGAGAGAGAGAGGAGAGAGAGAGAGAGAGAGAAAAGCAAGTCACAGCCAAAATTAATTAGTAATTATCATGTCACGGGCTGAATTTTATTTGTCAATAAGATGAATCTGTCCCTCTGGCCATATGCTGTGTATTCCTGATCTAGAGAAAGGGACAAGAAATAACAGGGACAATAATCAGGGTTGGGTGCATTACTGGAAATAATACGTTACACATTACTTGTTACTCATTTAAAACATAATGAAATACTTTCATTAGTGTTTAGCCTGTAGCATTACATTCCAAGTTTCTAATGCTCATTCATGTGCATCTACTGGTGATGATCATATTATGATCTGAAGGCAAGCACAGAAGAGGAAATCTTTCCATAGATGCTACATCAACAGAGGACGACGGAAACTAAGGAACATAAAGCAAATAACTGGAACCGTAATGCCTTGCTGTATACAGTTAAAGATAAAAATGTGATGTATTGCTTTGTAACATACAAACATGTTACCCCCTGCACCAGACAGAAAGGGAATAAAGTGAAGGAGAATATGACTGGAAAAAAAAAAAAACAGTGGAAATCATACAAAGTGGAGAAAGGCACTAATGAGTGGGAGGGGGAGAAACAGAAACAAGTCGTTGGTTTATCGGCTGAAAAATATAAAGGTGTCACAAGGCTGTCTATTCACATAGAAACACATACATGCCAACCAAAGCTTAGTCTGCAATCAGAGGGCAAATCTTTATTTCAAGCTAGCCTTTGGAATGAACAGAAAATCCCTCTGAAGGGGTGGAGAAAGACAACTGCATGAGTTTATTACAGCAGCACACACACACACACACTCACACACACACACACACACACACACACACACACACACACACACAACATTGTTTGTCTGGGTTGTAACATCTTACAGCAGGATTATAGGATTACAGCAAAAGATACTCAATAGCGCAACATTCCCTCAGAATACCGTTTAATTTTACATACCAAATCAATCTCCGAAAAAAGGGCACTTTTCTACTTTTATTATGAAATGCTGAAACCAAGATAGTGATTCCTCTAGAGCAAGCCGGGCACAAGGTGAAGTTTTACCAGCAGCTTTATGCAAATTGAAATTGGTAGAGATAAAACACCTGCTGGCATGGTTTGGAATATATTTCCTTAACATTATCCAGTGCGAGGTAGAATTTGCAAAAATAAACTTCAGCTGCTTTAGTGGTACAAACTGCCACGTCATTCTGCTGTGCTTTCACGACCTTTCACAACCACAACCTGGGAATATTACGAATTGTGTGCTGGCCTGAGTTCATCTTTCGTAGGAGGCAATTCCCACATCGAGCCTGGACCTCACACACCTTATAACAACATCAGAGGCAGTCATGTTTATATGCTTCATTGATCATGGTGAACAATCTGACATTCAGGACATCAGGCGTGTGATTGGCAAAAGACAAAAAAGAAGGAAAATATTCAGAGTTGCGGCAGCATTCAGTTCATTAAATCATCCAAAAAAAACTAACAAATGCAACAAACAATGAAACCTGCAAGTTGTACTAATGAGTGTAAGCCCGGAACAGTTTGCACTAGAGAGCGGATTGGGCTGCATATTTCTGTCCAAACCCAACCCGAACCTGAAAGCAGAATGACCGAGCCAAACCAAGATTGTGCTTGTGCTCCATTTTTAGGTTACATTTTCCGCCTGAAATAGCCGACATGTTGCTTTCACCGTCATGCAAATTACAGCACTATGTAGGACGTTGCCCGGAACAGACAGCAGGTCCATCACTTTTCACTAAAATAACATCAACGTAACAGTTTAACAGTAAACTTTAACAGTAAGCCAAAAAGAGTTTGACCTGGCTCAACACTGAGCGAAGTTGTTTCGTGGTCGACTCCTTTAGCACATATTTCACATATAACAAGTCCAGAGTGAAAGGAGTATTATACATTGTGTCATTTAAATGGATTTGTTGGCAGTTAATGTCAGAACTGGGCTAGAGCAAGAGAGCTAGTTTGAGAACTCCAGAGGACACACCTCACGTAGGCGAACCATGCTAATGACCCTCAGGACGTGTGCTGACATAATTCAAACAAACCTCAGCCATCATCCTGCATGCATCCATGACCGCAATCGATGGCTATTTTAACATGAGTGGTACAAAGGAAATACTTCCAAGGAAATGAATGAGCCCCCAAAGGACTCTTGATTAAATAATGGCTCTGCTGAAATTGTCATTAAACTACTAAGCATTAATCCTTTATAATCCTACACATATCATTAGAACAGGGTGAGGACATTAATCAGGCCAGACGTGAGCTCCTTTGTGCAAGGCAATGAAACGGCATGGGAGTGATGAGAATAGGAGAATAAATGGCTAACTTAGGATGACTGCACAATAAGTTCCAGTTTTTTTACACTCCAAAAATCTCTCTACTCCAACAATAGCCTAAATTGATAGGTTTTCGGTGAAGAGCAAGGTCACTGAGAGACTTATTCCCATGTCTGTTCTCATTAAAGGCAAGCTGGAACGGCATATCTTCCTTCTGTATTCTGGTACGGAGAACGCCTCTGGGGCCAAGTGTGCGCTGAATGTGTTTATAGGCGAGAGGCAGAGACAGGGAGATCGAATAAATGGGGATAGAGAACAAAGTCTCCGAGGTGACTCATACGCCCTATCTGTCTCTCTTGACATCATGTACAGATCAGCTGGCGCACCGCGTACATGCCTGTCTTGGGAGGTTAGGATTTCCTCAGAGCTAACCTAGAGACAGTCATATCGTAGATCTTCCTGCCAATGGAGGAAAACAATGAAACTTCTGCCTTATCTTTCTTTCTGCCTTAAGCCCTTGTGTTCACATGCACACCTGAACCTTTAATTTATTGCAATTATGATAACAGCATCATTTAAACTTGAATCATCTACATATGAACGCCTTAATTTTAAAGGTGCACTATGCAAAAATGCCGTGGGTCAGTTGAAGTGAGGGCACCTCAGACTCAACTGACAAAAACATGGAATAAGAATTGAATCCATCTGTGTGTTGGTCTGGCAATGAGAACCATCCAGACTCAGCCATCATATTATGTGCTTATTCCATAATTTGTCAATTGAATCTAAAATCTGCTCATCTCAATTAATCCAAGGCAATTGTGCATTTCAGTTGTGCAGCTTTATTTGTGTCCATATTTTCCCTGTGTTATGGGAGTGCCGTTTGTACACACAGGCATCATAATCTAGTAACGTATCTTCAATTCATTGAGCTGGCAACACTTATGGCTGCTTTATAGCCAATTCTCTTGCTTTTAAGGGTAAAGACAGTCTAGACTCTAAGCAGTGGATATGTTACAGTGCACCACATACCATAGCAGCTATGAAAATGCCACTGGAAAAGTATAACTGCAGTTACATTAAACAACAGTTGTTACACTTTAAATTACACTGTGGAATACACCTGCCCTTTGTGCTTTTGTCTCTTATTACAGTAAGCCCTCACGCCAGTGCACCCTGACAGTGTTAACATTATATTGCTTGTACCGTTAACCTACCTTTTGCACTACTGTAGATCTACATTTACCTTATTTATTGCTGTTATTTTACATTTTTCTTTAATTTGTATATATTTTGTACATTATATTCCATGCCTTTTCTTTAAAAGCTATTCATTCCCTTTTTAGCTGCAACCAATGTTTCTGTTCATGCCTACTGACTAAAAGGGGTGTGTAAATGGGAGTGGCCTATCCCAAAAAGGTGCATAATGTACAAATGGATTCACAGATTTGCACAACATTTTGTGGAAAGGTTGTCATGAGCTAAAGGACGGCTGAATAACTCTTGATGCCAACTGGCCAAAAAGGGGTGAAGCAGCAGGAGCGGCCTATTACAAAATGGCACATAACTTCTAAACCAGGGGTCTCAAACTCGTGCCATGGAGGGCCAAGAGGCTGCAGGTTTTCATTCCAACCAACAACTCCACCAGGTGATTTCACTGATTAGTCCTGCCTCTCTGTTTCGAGGTAGGGTGATCAGTGAAATCACCTGGTGGAGTTGTTGGTTGGAATGAAAACCTGCAGCCTCTTGGCCCTCCATGGCTCGAGTTTGAGACCCCTGTTCTAAACAGACTCACCAACATGAACAAACTTTGGAGAAACACAAACACACACAACATTTTTTCCCACATCCCCTTTCATAACTCATGGACTGTTGTCGCAGACACTTGTGGGAGGCATCGCCGGACTCAAGAGTTCCCTTTCCATTGATGAAGGTTAGCCTATACTTTAGTCGCACACCCTTTCATAACTCATGAACCTTTGTCATAGAGCCTTGTGAGATGAGTCATTGGATTGGCTGTGCCCACCCCACAACAAAGGCTGAAATTTGTCATGGAGGTCAAGTAATTGTGAGGTTGTGTGTGTGTGTGTGTGCACGTGGATGCATGGGCATAGGTGGTTGCAGCTATTGTGAATTCGCACTTGTTACTCTAATATGTTGCTTCTACAGCTTCTGTATTGTATAGTGACAACAGAGCCGAACCTTGAAACTTGAGCAACCATGGAAAAGGAACAAGTGACAAAACATTGTGAACGCTGTGGTTTTTTTCCATATCTAAACCACTTACTACAAACAACATACTATAGCTATAGCTTTAGTATCGCTATAGTTATCAGATGTCAGCATTCACCTCTTTCAGTTTGAAGAAGGGATTTCCCTGTGGGCATCATCCACTCTATAAGCACTCACCCATCAGCACCACTCAGTCAGAATCAATACAGACTGTTAAGCAGCAGGGTGAGTCATCTACTCCGTGTTACTCCTGTAACTTTTCACATTCATAATGAGCACTTACTGACACATATTAGAGGCTTTTAAATGGGTGGGTGGCACCGACACGGAAGAAGAACATCATGTTAAGTTAATGGCAGGTTCATCACTTAGATCAGAGTTGTAGACATAACACGCATTTAAGTATGTACTAGTGAGCTTTATTAATGTTTGTTATCTTTGTTAGATTTAGAAGCTGTTGTCATACAGGAGCACTGGCTGTCTTGCACATAATCCCCCCTTAAGAAGCACAAGTGATTTATACAGTTTTGAGCACACGGTAATCAGAGAGAAGTATTCATAAGCTAAATTCACATTATGATAATACTTAGCAGCCAATATGATTCATTCTAGCCATTTTCAAGGTCGGTGAAATGCATGGTATTGGGAGTTATCAGGAGTACCATCCATCATGCTGAAGGCAGAAAGAGACAGAGAGAAAGCAAGGAAAGACGAAAAGTGAGAGAGAAAGATTCCATCTTAAAAATTAGTTGGCGATGGCTTGGTAGCCTAATTCATGCATCATTTTTGACAACTTGTCTGGATTTTGCTTGAAATGATCCCCTAACCAAGCTAGAGATCGAGAAGTTTGGTCTGAAAATGCAACAATGTACACATACAATTACGCAATAGGTCCTTCTGTCATCATAATCGCACTATGGGGAGTTGTGCATTATTAGAACGTACCAGAAAGCCTGTTTCATATTAGAGGTCACTGAACATTTTATAGCTTCCAAGGAATAAAAGCTTGGATGAGAAAGAGAGAGAGAGAAGGAGAGAGGACAGAGAAAGGGAGATCAAAAGACAGAAATGTAGGAAGCGGGAAACATCATCATCATTTTATACAGTCCACTTTGAATTTCACTATTCCCGCTCTATTGCTATTTTTCTTTCTTCTCTCCTACTCAGTCCCTAGTGCGGAGGACAGAACAACACAGCAAGCCACCAGGATAGAATGAGCTCATGACCACTCATCATCATCATCATCATCATCATCATCACTCATAACGTCTCCCTAACTGCCCTCTGAGTGCACCTTCCATAGTCCCTTGATGGAGCACTGACCTCCATACCATCAGGGGGGAGGGGAGCTCACCAGGATGGTAACCCAGTTTCCCATCCTCGCTGCCAGCTGTGTCAAGGGAGAAGGAAGACCCTCCCCTCCAGCTGAAGCAGATGTCAGGGTTGTGCCTGCCAGGCTTGGCCCACTTTAGCGTATGATAAGAGGGGTGGTCTGCTGATAAACACTGGGTCATATCCCAGCTGGTGGGAAGAGGCCACAAGAGCGGAGTGCCTTTTTCATTTTAAATCCCATAATGAACAGAATGAAGTTGTGGTTTGTGTGTGTGCATATGTCTGTGTTTGACCATTTTCTCATCACACAAGGAAAGGCTGTTGGTTTTCTCTCTTTTGAACAAATTCTAGACTGGCTGACTGTGATACACTGTAACTGAGAGGCTGCTATCACGGAGGGCATCCATCTCTAGCTGTGATGGAAGTCAGTGAGTGCCCAAAGCAAAGGCCTGGCCTGGGTCATTCTTCTCTGATTCTCCAACTTTCCAACTACCAGTCTCCTTACACTTTGTTGTAACTGCATACATGTGTCCTAGCAGCGCCTCACAGCAGCTGATGCTACACAGTGCAAATGTAAAGTGTGCGCTTCAAGGCAAAATGTAAACAAACTGAGGACTTGATTAATGTGACTCTGGCATCAGCAAATTGGATGAGTGGTGTGGGACACCTGACATGGCTCGCCAAGAGACAGGCCGTCTGCTGACACTTTGGGGAAAGAAGGCACTTCTTCATGTCATTTGCCACACTCACAAAATGTAGTGGTGGTGTGCTTTTTTGGATTTCAGGATTGTATTGTTCAGTTTTTTTTTTAATGCTGAATGTCCTCTATCCTGCTTGGTTTGGTAACATGGCGGTAAAGGAGACGTACTGTTAGTAATAAGAACTGTAATGTGGGTCAAAGTCACTGGTTAGAGGTAATGCTAATTTATCTCACTGCTTTTTTAATGCCTGCGTGCTATGACAGTTGACTGTTACAGTTTGTGACAGCTGGGACGAGGATGTGATGTGAATTAGTCGCAGGTGAGGAAGGCCTAACAGAATCCTTTTGTCCTGACGCTACCCTGACACTACACACCCTACACAAAGGCTTAGATCTAATGCACAATCACACACGATCATTTTGACCTCACCATCAGCCTAGCCAACAAAAGGTTAATCTAGCTGATCCCTCTGGCTTCAAACTACACTCTGCTCTTTAACAGCTTATTGTACAGACAATCAGATGTTACCAAATTTAGTTAAGAGCGAGGGCCTCTGCTGGCTTGAATAAATGTACTTGTCAGCACTTCATAGCTGTTTGTATTTAATTATAGATATTCCATTAAAAATGCTTACCACTGGCACTTGATGTAAGAAGATTTATGGCCACAAGGACCACTGAGTTGCACCCTCCTACACTCACATATGCATGCATATACAATCATCCATCCATAGGCACAGCACAGTGTACACACCAACACTCACAATCACACACACATACACACACGTTAACACAAACACTGTATGCACACAAGGTTCATCCTGCTAAACAGCTTGTGTGCGGTGTGCATTTAAGAGAATGCTGTAATGGATCATGGGGGATTTGCTATATAATTTGATACAATTAAAAAAATGTTGGACGTAATTATCCATGACTTGCAAACTGCTGAGCTCCTGAATGGCTTGAAAAAGTCAATAAATCAACTTAACGCACAAGCACACAGCTTATTAGGCATTTTCAACACATCCACACACATATCACATTACCTGTTAATAAAACATGTTAACCACTTTTTAATGCAACTTCATAACACTTCCCTGTGAAACAAACCCTGTTGAAATGTAACACAAGATGAGTGGTAAGCTTCACTCACAAATATGTTGAAAATGACATCTCTTAAAGAGTGTATATGAGACATGAGTTTGTCAAGCCGGAGTACAGTTAAAGTTAATGCCAGAGAGACAGCGCTCCTGTCTGCTGCAGCTGACAGCTACAAAACACGACCACTCCATAAATAATGGAGAGGAAAGAACTTCCAGGGAGCGAGAGATGGGATGGAGAGATTTATGAAACCGGAGCAGTGGAAACAGAGGGGGTCAGTGAGGGAAAGAGAGAAAGAGAAAGAATGCAACTTTGACGGAGAAATAAAGGTGTAGATTGATGAGTGGAAAGAGCTGTCTGCAGAGAACAAGAGAGAGGGGTTATGACGGCACTGATCGATGGAAACGAGAAACGAGTAAAGAGTTAGGACAGTAGGAAAAGGAGAGCGGTGGCTAGACAGAGATGTTGACCATCAAATAGATATGCAGCCTTTGGGGCGGGCTGGCAGACGGACTGCGAGATCAAATGAACATAAAGCATCTGACGCACGTTAATCCCATGTGTTTGTCACCACTGAATTTGGGTTGGTGACAAACTAAAGGGTGGACTGGGAGCTTGTTGCTGACACCACAGACACACAGGCGGGTCGAATCTGTCAGCCAACCAAGAGTCGGTCAGCCGACGCCAGTTGGAGATCACACTCGCACGGCTCACACACACAGCTTAGTGCAGAAACTGAACACACATCTATGAGGAACGCTTCGATCCAGGCCTCAATTTGCTGACTCAGTAACTTTGTAGACGAGCAGAACTGGTCCAAAAACACCATGCGCATTCTTTTTATATCTTTCAATCACAGCTCAGAATATCTTCATGCTCAGTGTATGTATTTGGATTCCTAGACATTAAAAGATACCGCAGACTGATGCATTATTTTCAATGAATGCCGACAATCCTCACAAAGTGATTTGTTGTCTGTACAAGATTAATTTCATTTACTGCTGGTCCATGATTAATTACACACATGATATGGGTCATAGTTGAATATTATCACCATTCATCAACAGGAAAACAATGCTCATTAGTAATGCATTAACGGCATATAATATACAGTATTAGTTTCAGCTGGATTGAGCAATTTGCATGTTTAACACCATTGTGTTTATTACTATGTTGTAAAAGTCCCACTTTTCACTATATGTTTGCTGAACTACAGCTGTCTTGCTTTATGGTCTGCCATTAGAGACATTACTGGTAACCATATGGTTGAAATAAAGATTTTTGTTTGGTTCTTTTTGGCCCCACTGTGTAATGTTTGAAGAAGCACTGTCCCTGGGATTTATGCACAACAGCATCCTGCAGGATAAATCCATGAGGTGAGATTTCTACCGCGGCCACCACTGCAGACATAATCCTCTGTGATGGCAGCTGGGTGATGGTGCTGTGTCCTTTTATTCTGGCATGGTCTTGGTCCCCTCATGTTCATGCTCAATGGCCACATTTGTTTATACACATAAATAAGGCTTTTTTTATCATTATTGTAAGTGCAGTAACATACATGCAGTGCTTTATTTTAGTGTAATGATGGAAACAGAGTTGGTTTTGTTTAAGACCATACTTGCAATAACTGCTAGTTACACATAAACCAGATTGTTGGGGGAGGTGTCACTTTATAGAATCATATCAATAGCTAAATACTTTATGTTTTTACTCTATTGGCATATACACATTATTGTGTGCATGCAAACATATCCACTGGTACTTGCTACTAAAATATGACCAGCTGAGTTGCATTTCCTGTGAACCATTTAAAAATTAAAACTGCGAAAAAGCTTACTGATCTGTGTGTATTAATAATACAGTATGTGAACATTCTGCCCAGCATTTTTCTCATAGTCGACTTCCGTCTTTCTTCTGTGATGCTGCATTTGCGTTTCACCACATCAAATTTTGGGAGCTGCAGTATTTAGGCTGAACAGCATCGCTATGAGTTGCTGACAATGACCAGATGGGCAGGCATCACTCTGGCCATCTGTTTATCTCTCCAGCCCATCCCAGGGAACTTTAACGGGCTGATGTATACATAGCTAGATACATAGGAATCTGAGCCATTCCTTCAATCCTTGAAATGCTTAAAAAAAAAAAAAAAAAAAAAAAGCATTTCTTCAATTTGTGTGCCAGCTACTGCCCTCCCCATGCACTGTGAGGCTGCCGATCAGAGACTCTGTGTGGTGCCACCTCCACACTGGCAAAGAAACCAGTTGGCAAAGTGACAAGTAGTTTGAGTGTGTTGCACCATCATCTTTGTTATGAAAATGGTAAGACTAAGAGGTGAGTGCGCTGTAGCGATAAAGGCTATGACTGTGTGAGCTGGTGATGGATATGAAGTGATGTGCCAAGGGACGGAGGAAGACAAAAAGACCAAGTGAGATGAAGAGAAAATGAGAGAGGGTAATGAAATCTATCCATACAAACCTGGAAGACATTATATACCAGATTGTAAAATAAATTCTGAACATCAAACTATTTGCATAGCGGGGAAAGTGGTGGCAGTTTGTGGGTTTAAATTCAAATTTTCCTCAGTCTTCACCCCTGATCGTGACATTTCATTTAATGGAAAAAAAAGCAACTTTCAGAAAAGTGCTTGTACTAGAGGTTCAATTTAAAGGATATTTGTTAACTTAAATAGCTGTAGTTGTAATAGTATGTGGCCATTGAGGGACGCTGTCTATTTTCAAGTTGAGCCACTCCTAAATCAGTAACCCACTACTGTAGCTCATCTATCACTTCTACACAAAGAGCCTCCTCCTCTCTGGCTCTCCCCAGCCAGGACATCACCACCAGCCAAATGTTGCAAAAGTTTGGCTGCAGCTGATTACTGAACTCTGTGAGACACTTTGGCAGGTAATCTGTCACGATTTGAGAGTTATTTTTTAATTATAAAACTCAGTTTGGCGGATAAATGTGGGGAGTCCAGCTTCCATTATAATCAGCCAAAAAACAGTTAGTTTCCTGGCCTGAGCTTTTCACTATTCTTGTATGAAAAAAACACAACCACCTACTCATACATATGACTCAAATGCAAGCGGACCCCCATCACATGTAAGGGATATACACTCCATGGCCACTTGATTAGGTACGCCTGCCCAATCTAATACAACCCAATACAACAGTATTTGCCATAAAGTTTACTTTTATGATTCCCAAAATGCTCAGGTTTTGTTTTTGTCACAGTAAAAAAAGGTGTTCATTCAATTCTATGTTTGGCATTGAGCTCATAGTTAGAGGTGCTGTAGTACTGGAGTGCATTTTATTGAGAGGTGTTTCTACTATTCTGTCCCCCTCATGTATATAAATGGGAAGGACAAAAAAATAGAAACACCTCTCAATACAATGTAGTCCAGTACAAGACCTCTGCAAACTACAACCTCAATAATAAACATAGAATTCAATTTAACATTCTTGACAATGTCAACAAAAACTGAACATCATAAGCTTTCTTAAAAGGTAAAATTTATGGCAGAGCTATTGCACTGAATTAGATTGTACAAGTGGCCACTGAGTGTATATGTCCAATATGATACATACAATCCTGTTGAAAATGAATGATTCAGGCATGCCTCATGAATACATTCAAGATCAAATCCAGTTCCAAATGCTGAAACTCTGCTCTACAACACTACTCTCTCCCAGAGGAAGTCACCAGTGTGCAAAATGCACTTACTGTAGAGTGTAACAACACCACTCGGGCATTTAGACACCAGGCATTTCAGTTTTTCTTTTGACGTTGCTTACAATGAAAAAAATGGACTTCTTTGAAGCTGATGCTGAGTTGGAGAGGTGATGTGAAAATGCCATATCATGGATTTCTCAAATGTTTTTCTTTCTTTTTCTCTGAGTCTAGAAAGCTGCATTTAAACAATTTGAGAAAGCCTGAGGAAATCCTGTAGCGCTCATCCACTATTCGTGTTTGGCCGTGGAGAGGAACACCCGGAGAGCAAAACAAATCACTCACTCGCATCTTCTTCCCCCCTCTTCTCTCACCTGCCATGCCTTTCCTCTGCCTTCTTTCTCATCGTCTTTTTTCCTGCCTCTTTGCATCTCATCCCCCACTGTCCTCCCTTTTCCCTACCTTTTCTACTCTATCCTCCTGTCATTTCTCTCCCCTTGGCCTCTCCCTCTCCTGACCCCTCCTCCAGTGCTGTTTTTTCCCTCTCATTCCGAGCACGTTCGGCACACAGCCCCTGAAGCAGGAATTAAGAGAACATGACTGCAGCTGGAGAGCCAGGCAGAGGGGCGTGGAGGAGGAGTAGATGGAGGGGTAGGCATCAGCTTAAATTCCCAACCCAGTCTGATCAATCTGGGGTATCGTAGCCTTCCCTCACCACCCTCATCCCGGTATTCTCCTCTCTCTTTTCCCATCCTCTCCATCGTTTTCTTCTGTGTTACTTTCGAAGCGCATGGGTGAAAAATTGCTGCTTTTTCTTCCACCACATCATTGTATCTCAGATATCTGAATCCCAATCTATCCTCTTTATTTTCTTTGGTTTTTACCTTTTCTCTCTTAATCCTTATCTCCATCTCACCATCATTCCCTTTCTCTCCCTCTCCTTCTCTCCTCCTATAGTCTGACAAAAAGTCCCATGTCATGTCATCCTACCTTCAGCGGCCAGCTCATGTTCCACGCTATTGGAAACTAGACACGACCGGACTACCCACACACACACAAACACACATACATACCCACAGACAAACACCACACACAAACACTTGCAGCGCCAGAAGACACCCAACGCGTTCACTACATTAAACAAAGCAGCAACTCTGGTTTCATGGAAATGCCATATGAAAATCTGTGCTGTATGAAAATGTGTGAATGTGCTGAAATGACAGAGACGTTCTGCTGATGAATGGCAGTTTTTAATCTCTTCACACACACACCTCCCTCAGCTGTCTCAAATCCTCAGGAATTAAATCCTTTTGGAAGAAAAGAACGCTCATGTAAAATTACTCTTTGCCTTCACAGTAAATGCAACAGCATGCCAACTTTAACAGCAAAGGACAACATAGAAAACAAATGCCAGTACCATGAGATGAGTGCATGGAAGCATATGGTAAAATACTGGCACTGTTGTAGACAGTTAAAGCAAAAGAAGTGCATTTGTTTGAGTATGTGCATGTGCATGTGTGTGTGTGTGTGTGTGT
Organism: Myripristis murdjan; assembly: GCF_902150065.1. Classification (NCBI taxonomy): domain Eukaryota; kingdom Metazoa; phylum Chordata; class Actinopteri; order Holocentriformes; family Holocentridae; genus Myripristis; species Myripristis murdjan. Next base: position 14,289,248 of record NC_043988.1, on the reverse strand, counting down.
GTGTGTGTGTGTGTGTGTGTGTGTGTGTGCACGTATACCTACAGTCAGGCTTCGTCCTACAGTTGAGAGAGGCAGCGCTAACATCCAGACACAGAGCACGCTTCACTGTACTACTGCTGCTGCTGCTGCTGGCTCACTGTCCTATATCAGGCACACACACACACACACACACACACACACACACCGGCTCGCTCGCTACCTTGCGTAGACATACACACACGTAGCATTGGGCAATCAGCTGTGAGCTTGTCAGGCACAGCACAGGCTCACACACCCCCTCCCACCTCTGCAGAGTATTCTCTCTCTCACTGTGTGCCTCTTGTCTCTCTCTCTCTATCTTACACACACACACACACACACATACACACACACACACACACACAAATACAGCTGTGCTGCACTGGAGAGGGCTAGGGAGAGATGCTCACTGTAGACAGCCTAATCCGTATAAAGCAATATCATAAAAGTTAGTAGGGGAAAAATCTTCTGTTTCCAAAGATAAAGATGTTCAGCTGTTGCTGGAGAGCTGGTTTCATCTTGTCTCCATCCACCAATCCTCTTAACTTAACATTTTCTTTTCCTCTTTTTCTTTTTTTTTTTGTTTGCATAAATGGCATTTACGCTTTACTGAGCAGCATAACTAGTTCAAGGCAGGAACAGAAAATTTTCAAGGAGGGAGAGATGTAGATAGAGACAGGCAGCAACACAGAGAATGAGATGTACATGGTACCACATCTGACTTAGCCCAGAGTTTTTCAAAGAGAATCAGTCTATTCTGGACAAAAGAAATGTCGCAACATTTGATATTTAGGTAGCACGTCAATATCAAAATTTTGAAAACAATACCAGTACTAGTGTAATACTAATACTTGATAACTCACTCTGACACTCATTCTACTGTAGCTTACATTATATGTTTATCCCAGGACTGCAAATCAAAATCAAAGCACATCATTATACCATCGTCTTCAGTGTTACAGCAGGGAAGTTCATCTAATTTGAAATCACTATTTTGTTGATGTGCTTTGTTTGCTATTTGGAAGCCACAGGCTGATGTTACATTTCTGAATTAGTGTTCTTTTTTGTACTGGCTGTCATACTCAAAACAAATGTTTTATTTACTTGTTAATATTTATGCAGGGTAAATAAAGGAGCGTGAGCTGAATGGGATTTCTTTTTTTTGCCATAGTCTCAAATTAGGTACTGTCTCTACCAAAACTGTCATCATGACACTCCCACTTGATATATACTATATATACTATGTATAATATAATAGGATTCAAGGATTCAAGGTTTCAAGGAACTTTATTGTCATACCAGCTCACATTTACACATTAGTTGTACGAAATTATAACTCAGGTCCCAGTATAAGCCTAAATAAATAAATTAAGCAAGGTAAAAAAAAAAAAAAATCCTGGGAGCTCGAGAAGCCGCTGCACCACTGAGCGCCGCCATCTTGGAATTTTTAATATAATTGAATAGAATAGAATTCTACTGTTGTTACAGTATTATTCTCCACTAAATTGGTCTGTTATTCATTAGTTAGTTTGCTCCTAATGTGCACCACCCTCTGCTTTGTGCTTTGTTTAACAGCATTTTAATGATTGGTTAAAAAACTTTCAGCCCTTGCAAATGTTTAGAAAGTGTTGAGACTTCACAAAACCCTTGCACCAAAAAATAGAAAATTCTTGACTTTTCCATCTACATGTTTCCTTTCCCTTCATGCTTCCTCTCACTGTTAAAAAGCCCAACATGCCTTCCCACTCCTGTAGCTGTCTGGCAAACGCTGTAAAAAGTTGAAAAGCCAATTTAGCTGTGCCTCTGGTGCCTGCAACCCCTTTACGAAACACAGCGGGTGCACGTTTGGGTGCCAACCCAAACTTCAAGCGAAACAGAACCAATCATGTGCAACCGTGCACTCCACTGTATATGAGAACCAATACTGGGATTAAAACCCACCCTTTGCAACCAATTATCATCAGAGGTGTTGGCCAGAGTTTTCCTGCTGAGCCAGCATTTCTGCTTCCGGGCATCAGGCGTGGGTAGCTCAGCTTGAAGTGGCCAATCAATCTTTGAAACAATGAACTGCAAATTGTCCAGTGTGTGAGGAAAACAAAGAGGCCAAAACAAGCCTTAATGATGCAATTCCAAATGCACCAGACAGCATTTACTACTATCAACAGGCTGCACAACTAAGCTGTGAAACACTGAGAATATTAAGTAAAACAAGATAGATTTATAATCTCCTATGGGAGACACGACACATAATTAATGTGTGTGATTTTAGCGAGTGAATTTCCATACTGAGTATACGTTCCCTTTATGTGCATTTGTATGCTGTGAATAATGAAAAGGCACATCTCCGCCTTCCAGTTCAGCCCCATCCACCATGCCATTCTGCCTGCTAGCTATTCATATCACACACTGAGAGGATGCTCCTCGCCAGGAGCTATCAATCCAGTGCAAAACACAACACAAGACCCTGGGAGGAAATACGGAAAGGTCCATCCTCCAAGTCAGATAAAGAGATGCGTTGGAGATGAGGGGCTTGAAAGAGCTGATTTGAAAGAGCGAGAAAATGTACACCGAAAGGTGAGCGGGTGGGCAACAGAGAGAGAGAGAGAGAGAGAGAGAGAGAGAGAGAGAGAGATGTAATGGCAGATTTAGAAAATATCAGAAGGGAAAACATTTTAACTGCAGAATCTTGAGTCATGCTATAGGGGGAACTCAGGAGGAGATGCAGATAAAAAAAAAAAATCTGGAGGAGTGCGTGAGAAGGGAAAAATGAGATGGATGTGTATCTTTCTATATAAAAAAAAAAAAAAAAAACCTGATGCTACAAAGATGAGGAAAGAAACGTTGGTAAGCTCACAAGGGAGTGAGCCCACATTACCTCCTGTTTTTCTCTTAAATTCTTCTGCTACCTTTGTGTTCTTTAAGTAAAAGGGAGCGAGTGCCAGGGCAGACAGGAGACACGACAGCAGGGAGGTGCCACTCTGCTTCCTGGCACTGACAGCTCTGCAGAGTCACGACAAAACTCTGCCGAGGCACGGTGAGAAGAGGGAGCTCCATGTGTGTGTGTGTGTGTGTGTGTGTGTGTGTGTGTGTGTTTTATTCTTACAACCGGGTTTGACTCCAGCGCATGACAGCTGTCCTTTTCATGTGTGCTGACGTATGAAGCTGGTTCAGCGTGTCTGCCTGTCAGCAGGTTTGAGGACTTGAACTGCTGAGTTAAAATCCAACACCACACACCTCGCCCTCGCTCCCACACCACGACGGAGCCCAAAGTTAAATCGCCCGGCTCTCTCATGATATCTCTGAGAAAAAAAAAAAAGTTGCTTAATTGTTTTCTGATGCCTCAGTGCACTCAATAATGAAGTGTATTCTCCTTCGCCTAAAGAAATTCTGACAGATTTTAAAAAATGACAGCCAAGACCTGTAGGGCTGAGGGAATCATGAGAATGTGAGTGTGAGTGTGTGTTCATGTGTGTGTGTGCCTGAACTTGCACTTTAGCGCATTCATGTGCATTTGGTTAGCATGTAGCATGTTAGTGTGCAGTTTCTTAGACCCAAGTGACAGCCACTCTCACGCATGCATGAACATTCGAGACCTCCCAGCACAGTGCAGAACACACAAATACATGTTTACACACACACACACACACCCACACATACAATATCTGGACACCTATGAAATGTTGTGCCTTTTTATGCACACATACACACACGCTCACACAAGCGCGCACACACTAAATAAACAAACAAATCCATGCGATCCCTCCAGCCTCTCCTGCCTCTTCTGTGTTGGCATCTCCGCAGCACAGAAGCCTGGAGTGTGTGCCATCTGTCTGCTCATTAGTCACAGCACATCACAGAGCACACACACACACACACATACATGTACAACATAGTACCACTGAAACACACACAGTTAACCTTTCATGACACGTATGACAATTGGACCGAGTTCCTCAAAGTGTCTTCAAGCCTCTGCTCTCCCATGATGCCACGCTGCAGCATTAACACTGGAACCAGTGGGCAGAGCGCAGGCCTTATCGGCATCGGAAATAGCACGACTTGTTGGTCAAGCAGGCAGACAGGGAGAGAGCTCAGAGAGACAGACAGATAGGAAGGCAGACACAAAGGCTTTATACGGCTATTTATTTTTATATCAGCCCGAGTGTTCAGATCGATATTTATGTTCTGCGCTGAGCTTGTTGACATTTGTTGTGGATTCAAATCAATAATCAATTAAAGTAATGTAAAGCGACCACTGGGAATACGCTGTGAGTACAATTATAGGGCTGATCAGCTGATCTGTGCCCCAGCAGGAAAAAGAGGGTCTCCCCGCAGGCAGCATGGCACAGGTGGCGCAGCCGTGCTGCTTCTGCAATCCACTCACACACTCTCTCTTTCTCTTCTTGTTCCTCCCTGCTGTTCTTTTTCCTCTTGCTTTCTGTCCTCCTCCTCGTATCCCCCTCTATCTCCCCTTCTGCTTATCCTTAACCTATAGACACCACACTTACTTCCCCTCCTACTTCTCATCTCTGTTTCTTATCCATCTGGTGTCTCTGTTTACTGGTTCTCAAAACCACAGGAGCATTAACACGTCGGCACCATTTCGTTGAGCTCAGAGTCTGTGTGTGTGTGTGTGTGTGTGTGTGTGTGTGCCTGGCAGTGGCCTCTGTGTGCTCACCCACACACTAGGCTTTTATGTCACCACTTCCACGTTCTCTCAGATCTGCGGACGCTAGAAAAAGTGAAAGTAATTCTGGAAATTGGGCAGTCTGTGCATTAGCTTGGCCAGATGATGACTGTTGGGAAAGCGTGACAAGAAAAGGTGTATTGGATAAGTATGCATATTGTATAACCCAGATGCATTTAGCATAATCAATTAATCACCATTTAAGGCTGTGATCACTCAGGGTGTACTGTTGAATGTGACCCTGCCCTGTTCAGTAGTTCTGCCAAAGCTGCTGCACATGTCCAGTCGACATGTCTCATGTTTTGGATGCAATATGTTTTCAGTCACTTCCCTGGGTGCATCAAATTGAACATGGTAAACATACTCTGCTTTAGCCACATTGTATCATACGTGCATAGTGCGTGAAATGACACATATTTTCCCGGTGAGTAAAAGTTAATGTTAGGATTCTTACCCACATAGAGGTATTTCCTGCTGTATTCGAATGTAATACAACCACCAAATTTGGTCCATTAAGTCCTTCCGTCGTGTGAGAATGGAAGCTGCACCTGGAGTGTAATGCTCCAGAAATAAAGCAGTAGACAAAGATCGAAAAACAACGTAATTTTAGCAGCAACAAAAAGGCTGAAAATTTGTTTTCAAGGATGCACAACAGCACACGTTTGTTTCGGTTTCACTTTGAGCTAGTGCTGGGCAGTATGACCAAAAATGTATATCACGGTATTTTTCAAAATTATAACGGTTTCACGGTATATCACGGTATTTTCTTTTTTCATGCACGACTGGGTGTTAACCACATTTTGTAATGATTTAGAGAAGAATTACTGCAGTAAATTAACTTAGAATGACCTATTTTACTGTCACGAGAAATGAATACTGGACATTAATGTCCAAGTTGTCCACCCTAGTATTAATACAGGTTTACATGGCAACACAAAATGATGCAAAGAGGTGGCACTGATGATTCTAATGAAGTGAAGGAATCAGAATGCATGACAGTTGCAGTTAAAATACAGAACCTTTTTATTATGCAAATTTAAGGCCACTTGCATTAATATGCAGACTGATTTGACTTATTTAACAATATGTTAAAATATTATTATTATTTAAAAAATGTGAATTACTTATCAAATAGACCTAACAATTCAGCCACCAATGAATGAGCAGTAGTATGCATGTGATAACATTGATTGAAAAATAAGCCTAAGTGATACCTCTTCTCTGAATAGACAAGCTAAGCCAGTGTGCTGCTGTTAGCCAGTGAAAATAGAGCGGAGTGGCAACTCTTCGCTTTGTTACACAATCTATGTCAGTGCGCTGCTGTAGCCTGGAAAGTTTCTTTGCCTTTTCCAGATGGATTTTTTGAAGCCGAAGAACTTCCAGACAGACGACACAGCTCCTCTTTTTGGTAAAAGTTCTTCAGCTTCATCTTCTGAGTCCCCACTGCTTAGTGAGTGCAACTGCAAAAACAGTCCCCCCTCCAGTGATGTCCCGCGGCGCTACGTTCCGTGCGCTGTTCCAAACGTTATGTGCGCTACACACACACACACACACACACACACACACCGATATTGGGGTATCTGAAAATTTCATATCATAAAAAAAAATAACACGGTATGAGCCAGTATACCACCCAGCACTACTCTGAGCACTCTTTTCAGCCAGCTGGTTTCCAAAATGGCAGAACCGTTTTCTGCAGTAGCACTTCCACTCTTTCATGCCATAGGTTCAACATGGAACCGCATGGCTAAGGCATAAAATGGTTCCACCGTTTTGCAAACTAAGTGTCTCAAAAGAACAGTAAAAATGAAACCAAACAAACTTGTTGTGCATCTTTCAGGACAGTTTTCTAACTCTGAGTCATCACTCACATTCAGGTTGATTTCCTGTCTGTATCTACTTTGTTCTTTTTGGAGAAGGTGAAGTTGTCATTCCTGCAACAAAGAAGGAGTTAATGGACCAAGCTTGGTGGATGTATTACACTAGCATGGAGAAACAAATACCATCATATGGATAAGAATCCGAACTATCCCTTTAAATTTAACTATGTCCTCAGAATAGACTAGGCAATTAACTGTCTTCTTGAAGCACATGCAGAGCAACAGCCAGTTTTCACTGATCCATTTTTATTTTCAACAGCACTATCCCTGTTACCCAGATAGTCTGCAAGTTCATAGCGGCAAGAATGATATCACGCTTCTTGAACTTCATGCACTCTTTCTCTGTGTACCAGCATCACTCACACACCTCATGATTAGGGCTTTAATCCCAATGGTGAGATCTAAGATATATCCATTCCTTCATCATCGTTTGCTTGTGATTACTGTACTGCCATCAGCCGACACCGCAGCAGCAGGGTGGCCTTGAGAGCCACACAAAAAACCTGAGGCTCACATCACTCAAAGCAACACAGAGCAGGATCATCCAACAAGCCAGAAGGGACAAAAAAGGTCATTCAAAGTGCAGAAATAAAGACTAAAGGACAACCATTTATGAGGAAAAGCAGAGAAAAGACAAACTCGAACAAATGCACAGCCGAGGGAGAAATAAAACAAAAGCAACACAGCAGAGGTGACAAGGAAAAGAGGGATAAGTGACTGGAATGATGTACAAAGGGTGTATTCTGGCTAAAAGCTGGGACTCTGCAGCCAAGTGAGGCTGCCAGCAGAGGAGGCTCACTCACAAATGCACACAAATATGCACACACACACACACACACACACTGGGAGCCTGGCCATACACAGTACACCCACTCCTGGAAGAAATGCTGCTTCCCCTGGATCTCTGCATGGATCTATCTCACTACTCTGCTTCCGTCTTTCTCACTATGACTGTCTTGCTCTCTCTCTCTCCCACATCTCTTTCCTGGCTTCATCACTCACTCCTCTCCCTGTAAATATGGCGACCTCACCTCTCAGTCTCCCCTTGGACTCCTGTATCTGGAGCCGCCAGTATCCATAGACAGCTTCTGTTTCAGCCTGTTTGCCAAGGTGTATTGAGTCCCTCCAACATCAAAGTCAAGACAATCTCAAAGTAATAGGTCACTCAACTTCAAAGCACAGAGTAGAGGGACAACTCTGACCTTCAAATAATAGGTTGTTCAAAACCACTGTATCTCATTCTCGCAAATAATAGAAAACATACAAACATTTAGACATTTTTCTGATACTGGTTTGCGGCACTTTTTGCACAGTTCATACCTCAGTTGTTTCAAAGCTTAAAAATCCCTCTCTTTCTTGGCTGCTTGGCATTATGTGCATTTTCTCCTTTATGACCAGGATAGTCATAGCTTTGCCTGTGAAGCCATGACAAAATGAAAGACGACAACAGGAACAAAAAATGAAGACATTTATTATGTATATAGTAAGTAAGAAAGTATTTTTGGATGGGGTGTGAAAGTCAGTCAGTGTGTGTGTGTGTGTGTGTGTGTGTGTGTGTGTGTGTGTAAAGGCAGTGTGGTGGAGGAGTGCTGTAGGATGTGAAGACAGAAGGACCGAACTAACGCCAACGCTGAACAAATTAAAGCAAAAGGGTACCTATACAAGGAGAGAAGAGTCCAGTGGATGGCAAAGACTCCTGAGGGGGATTTAACAAAGGAAATCAATAAGGGGACAATGGCTTTTACCTGGATTCACCTCATCAGAGTCCTCCACGAAAAGAGAAAATGACAACAATTAACAATTTGTGCATTCAGTGTAAATCTGCATTGTGCAAATTAGGCCAAGTCAGTCCTCTTTCTGCCAAAAGAACTCAACAGTGAAAAACTGTAGTGACAATGCAGTGGAGTCTTACAATTGGTGAATTAGTGAGGGAGATGCCTAAACAAGAGTAGCCAACCTAAATCACGTGACTAACAGCAAGAGCAAAATATGGACAATAACGGGAGCGAGCTCAGGAAATTTACAGGCAACTGATACAGGGCACAATTACATCAGGATAGAAGCATTTAAAAATCGACTTACAGTGTGTGCACCCCCACAACTTGTGCAAAGTTACATACCTGTGCTGTGTAATGTGCCCCTCTTCAAAACAACACCACAGAGGGCTGAGTGCTGCAAGTGCAAGAAATGGCGGCAGCAAGTTCAGAAAAAGACACTAAGCCTAACCAAGGATGATGCTTGGTCTCAATCATGTTCATTATTATATCTCTATAACCAAAACAAAGTATATAAACAAAGTATATTGTTGTGGTTATACTGTGTTACCCATAACATGTTTCATGAGCACATGTGTGTGTACGCAGTGCCTTTAAGTATGTTGCATGTCTGGGGAGGGTGATATACATAAGATACATATGAGCATGTGTGGGTGTGTGTGTCCAGTGTGTGTATGTGGAAGCATACTGTGTGTGTGGTTTTCTTTTCTTTTACTTTTCTTTCTTTTCTTTTTTTTTATTTCTCACAGCTTTAGTGTTTACTATTACGGTCTTGTCTTGTCTTCTCTTTTCTTTGACTCCATCATTTTTCAGTCTGTGCTCTATTTTGGAATAAAAAATCCCCTGGCATTTCAAGACCACCTACTGGAATTTTCATCTACTCAACAATAGAAGATAACACAATATGAAAGCAACAGGGTTTTTTTCAGTACTTTTCAGCCATAAATCTTAAAAAAGCCTCATTTTCAAGCCAAAAAAGCAAACGACTAGTATTAATTAATACAGTATTCTGCATTGTTATGTATTAGAGTGGTCAAAAGCATTTATACTTTGGCAAATATCGATACTACCAATACTGCTGTCCAACAGCATCGATACCTGCTGTGTTTTCTCTAATAAAAAATCAAGCATTCTTGCTCTGCCTCTGCCAGCAGCACACACACACACACACACACACACACATAGTGAAAGAGAGAGAGCAAGATAGAGCTGTAAGAGATCAGATGTAAAATGTAAGACCTAGAGAGATTAGCTTCAATGACTTACTTCATTTACTTTTGGGAGTGTATTCCCAATGGAAAAATCATTAGTCAAACAACATGGCAGGTGCTGCAGAGCCTCCCCCATGTGGTTTGGTCAAGAATCAAAACAGCAGAAGCACCGTGTGGAAGTTTTTTGCATGTGAGGCTAACAAACATGGAGAAGCCCAAGATGTCAGCATACCAATATGCAAACAATGGTAGAACGTGGTGTTGATGAACACACCTCAAGGAGAAAATCTCCATAAATAATTTTATAAAGATGTTGCTAAAAACCCCTGTTTCAACATCACTGTAGCAGGGATTCATGATAATATCAGCTTGTCATCAATATCAGCTGATACTGAAAATTTCTGCCGATATAAGATGCCGATATGAGAAATAGATCAAATCTGCCCTGACTGTGTCTGCTGGGACAGATTCATCCAAGTTTGTTTCAGCAGGATGAATCTTACAGTTTTATTTCCAAGAAAACGTTATATAAAAATAAATATGACATGTTTTACATCACCTATGGTGAGGTAGTTTTCTTATTTTGCCCAGTGAATGTGTACATTTCAAAAAGCATTGTGCATCTGTCAGTGAGCCTTCACAGTAACAGTAGGCATAATAAGATGTTAATTCCATCACAGCAATTAGGTGGAAAAACATGTACTTACTGGTATTGGTATCAGCATTTGCCAATAGAGCTGAAAATATGCTCCATACTAAATTAATACACAAATACAAATCGTCACTTCAAATTTCTTTATAAATGTGTTTTGAGGACTAATTCCCCAGGAAAAACTCTGTGTCTGAAATGGGTTTGATTTCTCTTCTAGCCCATTTTTATGTGCTTAATATGTCATTTTCTCTCAAAAATGGTATTGGATATCAATATTTTTGTGGGTGTTGTATTGAATTAAGAAATTTATGTATCGTAGCAGCGTTAATATGTATTACTTTTTTGCAAGATGTCTCTGTTGGATCTCTGCTCTTATTAACTACTGTAGCTTACTGCTCTACCCTGTTAAAAAAGTGGCTGCATCCATTAAGATGGCCATAACGGGACAAATTACTGGGGCATAACAATGCTCAGTTCATGATATGATTTAAAACAACACTGGGCTAATATTACAATTTTGTCACAATTCTAAAATTGTTCTTAAATTAATCTTAAATTAGGCCAAATTACCCATGGTCATTACAGCTGACCTGTGCATTACACTCTGTTTGCTTTGGATTATTTCAGGTCTATCGTGACAATGCTTGGTACAAAACTCTGCACGCAGTCTGATGTGTGGCTGTATCACATGCCACATCTGAGATTGTGTAATCTTTCATTTTTTTAATGGCTCCAGGGTTATGTTGTTCTGTGAGGTGAGAAACTCTGATATGCCTGTCGTTGAGCATCCACCTCTCATCCTCTCCGTCGTGTGTGTTCACCTAGACGAAGGAACTCTCTGAATCTACCCCGTCATCCACCAGACCGGTGTTTCCTTATGACTCAGAGCCCCAAAACCCAAAGCAATGCTAATTCACGACCTCATGTTGTTGCCATCAACACGCCACAAAGTGAACCTCTGAGACTTTCTCTTTCCAGTTAATAAAGAAGCCTTGAGGCTACAAAAATCAATAGTTTTGTGAGAAACAGGAATCACTATGACAACAAGTACAACTCAAACATCAACTCTGTAGTGTTTTCTTATTTCAGAAGTCATCTTGTAGCACCTCAGGGGATCTTTCAGAAAACACTCTGCTTTAGATTAGCTGAGACTTACAGAGGAAGTACTGTCTTTATCTAGAGATAATTAAAAAAAAACAAAAAAAAAAAACAAAGCAAAGCATGCTAAGATACTGTTACACTGTTGCATATAATTATTGGAATACACGTTAAGTTATTTAGCGATGAAACGATGCATTTTACTTTTTTAGTGAACCTACTTTTCCTGAATGGGCCTTGTCAACTTCTACCTCAGTTAGTAATTTCCTACAATTTTCAGTGCTCCCTTCTGATAATTAGAAAATACCACTTACAATATAATAGCAACTTATGAATATCCATATATATCAATATCTCTAAAAGCAATGATGTGCCAGTGTATTTTGTTTCCTGGGAAACGCGTGTTTTGTGGTTAATAAATGTGTCAATTAGTACTGCGGTTAAAACTGACAATTATCCATTTGGGTGTAAGGGCCAGTCTACGTTTAATTATCTTATTACTCATGGCAAACATTAGGAATATAGCAGTGAGAATGGATTGATTTAATATACAAGGCTGAGAGCTTTCTAACAGACAGGAGCCTATCCAGTTTGCAAATAATTGTGCTTGCACATGGGTTTGGATGATCTGGGAAGTGTTAAATATGCAAAATGTAAATTTACATAGGCCTATTGATTTTCATTGGCTTTCACCTGACCCAACATGAATAATAATTTGTCTCCACGGTGGTCACTTTCTGAATCTGCACAGCACGGTTACTGCTGGGTTTTATGAATACAAGCCAACATGTCTTGTGTTTGCATCGCTCTCTGGTTTACTAAGTCTACTGCTGGTGGAAAAATTGGTATCTCTTCCTCCGCTTCAGTGGATTTCTCCTAGTATGATGGTTTTAAACATTGGTGCAGAGTGGCGAATCTAGAAAGAAGCACTTGTTCCTTAATTCCCAGGGACAGACGCCAAAAACGAATCTTTACCCCTGATGTTTTTTTAGATAGCTTTTTCTTAAAATAAACTCCATTGGTTTGCACTAGAAATATGTCAGTCAGACAAATACAGTAGCTGTTTTTTTAGGGGAGGTCAGGCTTTCCCTATTTTTGAAGACGTATATGGGGTAGTTCCCACTCACAGTGTGTCATCCCAACAGCCCACACTCCACACTGGAGCCATTCGACTATAGTGGCAAATCTTATACGGTTCAAAGAGTGATTCATCCACTATCATTATAGCAGCTCCCACACACTCACACACACAGAGCCACAGAGATCTATTATAACCAGCGACAGCTCACCGGTTTTTAGAGACTCTCCCTTGTGAATTATCCAATCGTTAAAAATTGTCCTTGCCACTGGTCCTGATCGTGACCTTGTTTTTCATCTCCTCTAATACAAAGTTCTTCCTGTGCTATAACTACAGCTTTGAAAAGACAGTAAAAGTACTAACATTGGTTGATAAAGGGCAAGATTCGTGATTCAAGATTCAAAATAGACTTTATTGTGCCACATTGTAGGAAACTTGGATTCAGTGGTGACATTGGTGCCGTCAGAACAGTCATTACTATGAGCTCAGAAACCCACTATATTTGCCTTTATAGTCACACAGTGGGTAGACGAATGAAACACTGATACAGACAAGTGACTAATTACAGAAAAAAACATAGATATAGATACATACATTTCTGTAATATTCCTATAGTTACTCAGTTGCGTCTAAGGAAAAAGCACTGTGAATTTGTAATGCACACACTGGCAATTGTGACAAAGCATTTTATTTTATTGCAGAGGGCCTATACATTAAAATAATAATGTTATAATATTTATGTTAATGAATTCCAGCAGATTTCCAGAGACTTGAAGAATCTATGCCAAGGTGCACTGAAGGTGTTCTGGCAGCTTGAGGAGGCCCGACACCTTACTAAGACACTTTATGATGACCCATCTATATCTGCACACACACACAAACACACACACACACACACACACACACACACACACACACACACACACACCACTAGTTACTTCAATTCATTCATCATTCGTAAACATGGTACTGAGTCAGCAGTCACAGGCATTTAGCCCTGTGTAAGGTCTTCGTCTCAATAGACAGAATAAAGTTAAACTTGAACTATCCCCAATGAGAAACTGGATTATTCTATTGTTGTGAGTCAGTGCTCAGAGTAGAGAAAATAGTTTGTCAGTGTTGCTCAGGATATTCAGCCAGCTCTGGATATTGAGACCCAGCCAAACCACTTACATAAGTGCAAATAAATCAGTGTTTTAGATATAGACAGCTGCAAGCAGAGACACACAGACCTATTTGTTTGTGTTTGTGTGGGTGTGGGTGTGTGTGCATGTGTATGTGCATGTGTGCATGTGCGTGTGTGTGTGTGAAAACAGACAATAAACTAAAGGCTGATTTATGTTTCTGTGCCAAACTGTCACTGTAGCGATGTTATAGTTGTTTACAGTGGTGATTAATATCATGCAAACAAAGCATGGATAAACACACAAAGTATTATGTTTATATAATCTGAAGCAGAGAGTCTGTTGCTAGTCATAATAGCCATCTTTCCACGGTCTCCAGCCTCGAGAACAAAAACCATTCGCATTTCCAGTGTTGTGCCAATAGCCCCGCAGTCTTGCCCTATAACGTGCCCGTCACATGCAGCCTTGAAGTAAAGGTCACACATGCCATCCATGCTTGCACGTGGGAAGTAGGAAGCGAGTGGTTAAAGTCTGCATACCTAACACCAATTAACTACGGCAGAACTATGCACCACAAGATTCTTTTCCTATGGATGCCACTTTGTGCATTGTGCACTTTAACTGCTTTGTACTGACACCTCAGTTTTTCTCATTTTTTTGCGGACCAGTCTCATTGTGCATTGGATCCCCACCACTGCCAGCTCTCTCTATTTATATTGCATAACGTCCTCATTTTGGCAAAAACCGGTGAGTTGACGTTGGACATTATCCTCTGCCCAGATAGTGAACAGCAATGTCCTCATTTGACCAGTGCTGCCGGTTATTCTCCATTTTTTCTTTTCTCCATTATTTTTCTGCTACAAAAGCAAGCTGCTGTGCTGACATCTGTACTCATCAGCTGTACCCGTCTCCCCACTTATAACACTCAACTCCACCTTAGACCTCACTTAGCCCTGCGTGGCCTATGGGTATTTGGTGGGCCATTAGTACCTGGAAACTGGCCACAACGTAGCCCCACCGAGACACAATCAAAGACCGGAACTGACAATGGTAATGCATCTGGCTTTGGCATGCACTAGCACACCCGCATTTGGCGCAACAGTGGAAAGCGTGGTGCGTACACTGATGTTTTTAGGTAATTCTCGCTATGAATTGGTGAGATCTAGTAATCTAAATAATTTGGCATGGGTTGTCATACAAACTGAACATATTTGTGAAGCTCCTCAGCTCCTTTCCCTTCAGCTGGTTCCATGTTGTCTTTGCTATGAGTGGCACTCAACTGAAGAAGTACAGCATGGTCTACCGGAATAAACACAGTGCATTTCTGGAAAGTTGCACGCAAGTTACAGCAGCAGGAACCACAGACACCTGCTGCACAGCTGTGGTGACACTTTGATGCAGAGGAGTGAAAAGGCATTAAGATAAGGACATTTGTGAATAAACTCAGAGTAAGATGACTGTGATAGTGACTCTTGGCCCTTAGCACTAGCAAGCACAAATCAGAATGAGAAATCCTTGGAGAGAAAGTAGCAAGACAAGGAAAGTCTTATTTGAATTGTACAATGGAAATCATCATTATCTGGGGGGGAGACACTGATATGAGCAGCATGAAGCACTCACTAATTAAATATCAGAGCAGGAGAAGAGAGAGGAAGAGAGGGATGAACAGATGGCTGACGAAAAGTACTGTTCTCTATTTCCAGAGGATGATTGACACTTCAGTGCCACTGCTAAGTCCAAAGCAACCTGAAGCTTCTCTCTCTTGCGACAGAGCACAAGTGATTACAGTATTCACTTGTGTCTAACGGCTCTAATTCAGTTACTGCTTGGCCTAAAGTTGTTCAACACAGCAAGTAGGCGGGCAAAGAGTGCGGGGGAGGAGAGAGAAGGACAGGAAACTTAGTGTAGAAAAAGAAAAAAAAAAAAAACGCTGTCACCCTGCGTTAGCTCTTTTGTTTTGAGCAGCCTAGTTGGCTGCATCGTTCTGAGAGCATTGATTCAATGATCCTTTCATCTCATCCTGTGGATTGTGGCTGTTATTTGGTTACATCAATCAATGCCACAGTGCCAGGACCAGTGGAGAGCAGTGAGGTATAGGCCATCTGTCTGCCAGGTTGCATTTCCTGGTACAGTATCTGCAAACGCATGTGCACACACAGCATGAACATACAGCACACACAGACTATAATCTTTCATAAAATGTGGTTATAATGAATAGCTGAGTTGTAGTGTATATTTTCTTTGTAAGTTTTTGTGTTTTTGGTTCTCAAGACTTCACAATGAGACTAAATTGACTGAAATGACACTATATAATAAAATGAATGACAAAATAGAAAAATAAACGCATGGATGTAGATACTCCATATAGACACATGCATACACACTGACAATAAATTCTGCTGCTACTCTTTTCAAGCAATGCATGCAGCCCACACTAAGGCAGAATACAGTATATTGTACCATCTCCTAGGGATATGAACACAAGAAGAATAGCTGCAGTTGTGCTGCACTACAAACCCTCAGAATGAACATGCAGTACACACCACCATCATCAGAGAGAAATCTCATATTACCCATTGTGAACAAGCTAGGCTTCTCAAGTGTCTAATTAGCAACCATGAGTTGAAACTGAGAACAAATTACAGAAACACTTTTCTCTTAAAAAACGTGGATGAGTACAGTGTGAATTCAAATACCAACATAAATCAAGTCACAGCAACAAGGTATGAAACTCACCATTGACTCGGAGCTCATGGATGAGAGACAGTGAGAAGAGTCCCCTTTCTCTGTACAGCAACTCAGCACAGTGAGAGCAGAGAGGGACAGACACGGAATGAGCTGTGTGTGTGTGTGCCTGTATGACTGCACACATTAGCGTGTGTGTGTGTGTGTGTGTGTGTGTGTGTGTGTTCACTATCCCAGCCAGTGTGTCAACAACAGATGTGCACACTAATGGGAATGGGCCTCACCTAAGTTCAGAGCTTTAGAGGTCACCAAGAAGGGAGCACCAAGTCATGTCTGACCAACAAATTAACAAATTTTGGGGATGAACGCGCCTTGTGCTCAGAGGTGGCCAGACTGAAGAGGATTACAACACTCCTAACACCTTGTATTATGGAATTTTACAAGTCAGCCATGGTCTGCCAACATCTCTGGCATTTGTCCTTGAGATGGAAAGATGAACAGGCAGAGAGTGAGAACCAGAATTAAACAGAGACAGACACACAGAGGAGAAAGCAAGCAAGAAATGACAGAGGAAAGAGGTTAACACATGAGCACGCAATAGAACGAAAGAGAAAGAAAAAGACCAATGGTAAAGAAAATGAAAAGTCACGCTGTTCTTTATATAGAAACTGTGCCTCTGCTCGTGATCGCCACTTGGAAATAGCAGCCACCTGTTGGAGGTCGGGTCTCCAGCACAACAGTGGCTGGCAGGCCTCTGCTGGGAGTTGGAAACAAGCCGGCTTTATAAAGCCCTTTCTCTGTGGTCATCAGGAATCTCAGAATGGCAACCACGAGATCAGATATTCCTCACTGTTTTCAGAATATAAATAGCTGGCCATAATCAAAATACCAGTCACACATGCATGTTTTAAAGTGTAGGATGTGTTTATACGGCAGCATATATATATCTTTGGGGTTCCAGTCTTAATGAGATTATCGGGAATCAGTATTTGAAAAGAGCCTGTGTAGAAAGTGGAAACTAAATCAGTAATACTAAAAATATTATAACATTTACTTATAACACATATCAAAACATACATACAACATGGTGTGCAAGATTTACTTATATCTCAACCTTTACAAGTCTTGTATTCAGAGTTAAACAAGTGAAAAAAATCTGCCAGTGGAGATAATCCCACTTGTTTCCAGTGGAATTTCACTTGTATCTGTATTTATTTATTTTTATCTTTATCTTATTTTTCTGAGACAACCATCAATGTGTTGAAACAAGGCAGAATAAGGGAGATCAGGCCACTAGTATCAAGAAAAGAAAATGACACTTGATTCAAGAATATTGAGGAAACAAGCTGATCAGAATTTGACACAAATGGGATTATCTCATTGCACAGATATATTTTTCACAAAATATCTACTCAAAAAATCTACTCCATATCTTGTATGTTTAACTGGGGTGAAATAACATTTTGAATGCACTGTGGTGTTACACAGCAACCAAGAACCACACGAAGTTCTGGAATCAATGTTCCAAGTCTCTATACATTTTCAAATTCATACAAAAAATTCATACAAACAACAAACTAGAGATCTTCACTCCAAATCAGTCACTCAATCACTCCAAAGAAATGGTAGGTAACAATGTTTCTGTTAAATTCAATAGAAATCTTGTGAATTGTTGTAATTCAATGGTTCAGTGAAGAACAAAGAGATAGAGGTACATTTGTGGGTTTTAAGAAACATTACATTATTATGTTGTCCAGATTGGCAGGGTCAAAGCTAGGATATGGAGTCAGATGCGAGGTGACGAGCATGGGTAAAGTTCCCTCAAACTGGCAGGATTTCCTAAGACACAGCAACAACAAAACTGAGACCTTCAGCTTCTTGGCTGACAAGATAGCCCAGATGTCTGCAGAAAACATGATCATTGTGACCAAGGCAGAAACTGCTGCCAGCAATTACCTGATAAGCCGGGCTAAAATGGCTTCCAGTAATCACAAGAAAGCTGACACTCAGATATTTGTGCATGGCAGGCAGGCAGTAGAGGAAGGATGCAAAAGCTTTCTCATCAAAGCCAATGACACTGACTTTCTCAGCCCTTTAAGAGACTGATCTTCAGCAGCTGTGGATTGCCTTTGGCCAAGGCCGTGACTTGAGATGGATTACCATCTATGAACTCTTTTTGTCTGTTGGACTGCAGAAGAGCAAAGGACTTCTCCTCTTCCATGTCTTCACCAGCTGTGATGTTGCGCCAGCCCTCTGTGGTATAGCCCAGAGGACTGCATGACAAACCTGGAGTGTTTGTGACGAGGCCTTTGATGTTTTCAGCAAACTCAGCCAGTATCTACCAACAACAGATGATGCCAACATGAAGATCTTGGAAAACTTCATGGTGATGATGTATGACAGGTCCAGGTCAGCTGATGGTGTTGGTGATGCAAAGCTGGACATTGTTGCTCGGAAGCAGACGCCATATGAAGCCAACCCTCCTACTCGAGCTGCTCTACTCCAGCATGTAAAGCGTGCTTCCTACCAGGCAGGATGCATATGGGCTGAATCAATACTTTGTCAACCAGAGGCCTGGGTAAGGATCAAGAAAGGTTATCTGTGGCAGATCTTGTGGCCGGGTCTCCCCACTGTTGCAGAGAGTTGCAAACAACTGACACTGCGTGGATGGAAATTTGAATGCCATGGAAGCTGCAAATGCTAAAGCTTTGGTCTTGCTTGCACAGCATTGTGTAGCTTCAGATGTAAGATTACGCTCTGTTTCAACCCAGAGCATAGGGTTAGTTGATTTTATATGCATATTTACTATGACAAAGCTGTTGATCCTGGAATGTTCTGGTTATTCAGGTTGCAGATGCCTTCAATATGAAATACATGCACTGATCCTCAAGTACAGAGGTTACACATTACTGCATTTTACATGCAAATATTTATGTGCAAATAAAATGGGAATTTTTGTAGATCATTTCTAATAAAAGTTTTGCTGAAATATTGTTGTGTTTATGTCTTTCCAGATTTGGACAAACCAAATGGATGTGAAACTGAGGAGGCAACATTGAGTGTAGAAAAGACAGAGGAGGCAAGGTCTGCAAAGATCTAAGTAAAAAAAGAAGAGCAGGATTGGCTGATGGAGAAACAAAGGAAGGAATGGATGGAAAAACAGGAAATGAAGGAAGATAAAGTGGAGGCCAACAATATTCAGCCGCAAAAGTGCAAGGGGGTGTGGAAGATGTATGACAAAGACATGGCAACCACAAAATACACTGTGCTCATGGATGAACCAAACAGATGTGAAACTGAGGAGGCAACGTCAAGTGAAGAGAAGACAAGGAGGAGGCAAAGACTGGAAAGATCTAAGAACATGAGGAAACTTACAAAAGAAGAGCAGGATCAGCTGATGGAGAAACAAAGGAGGGAACGGCTGGACAAACAGGAAATGAAGGAAGACAAGAAGAAAGCGGAGGCCAACAAAATTCAGCCGCAAAGGTGTAAGGGGGTGTGGAAAATGTATGACAAAGACATGGCGACCACAAAATACACTGTGCTCATGGATGAACCACATGGATGTGAACCTGAGGAGGCAACATCGAGTGAAGAAAAGACAAGGAAGAGGCAAAGACTGGAAAGATCTAAGAACATGAGGAAACTTAGAAAAGAGGAACAGGATCAGCTGATGGAGAAACAATGGAGGGAATGGATGGACAAACAGGAAATGAAGGAAGACAAAAAGAAAGCGGAGGCCAACAAAATTCAGCCGCAAAAGTGTAAGGTGGTGTGGAAGATGTATGACAAAGACATGGCGACCACAAAATACACTGTGCTCATGAATGAACCAAACAGATGTGAAACAGAGGAGGCGAAATCGAGTGAAGAAAAGACAAGGAGGAGGCAAAGACTGGAAACATCTAAGAACATGAGGAAACTTACAAAAGAGGAACAGGATCGGCTGATGGAGAAACAATGGAGGGAATGGATGGACAAACAGGAAATGAAGGAAGACAAGAAGAAAGTGGAGGCCGACAAAACTGAACGACAAAATTGTGAGGACATGTATGAGAAAGACCTGGCGACCACAAAATACGCTGTGCTCATGGATGAACCAAACGGATATGAAACTGAACCCACCAGTGTGTGGGAACAAGAGGAGGCAGCACACACTGTGGGAAAGAAACAGAAGAAGCGAGGATTTGAGACCTTGAGAAAAATTAAGGGATGGTTCAGTGGTGTTGGTGACTGTCATAAGTGGCTGAGACTAGAAGAAGAGGAGGAATGACTTCTCAGCTGAAAGGAATAACTTGCCAAATCCACAGTGCTTTTTGTCATACTGTAAAATGGTATTCATTAAAGAACTGCAGACCACTACTGTAATAATCTTTTAATAGAGTTTTAATAGAATGACAAGGACAAAACCTACCAGATATGTCTGTTATTTTCCAAAAAATCAACTCCAACTCAAAAAGGCTGCTACACATGAACAACACTGTAACAGCAAATCTGTAAGAGATTTGCTGAATTTTTTTTTTGTCCTTAGATAGGTTATAAACTACCATATATCTCTGGTGAGTGTTGCTTTGGCATTTCCTAGTTACACACAGACCAACCACCAACTTGAACGGGCTGCAGCCTGGACGCGCACTGCACATGCGTCCCACTAAACATCCCTCGCAGACCATGAGTGAGTAAGTGACCACAATTTGCCACGCATATCCCAGGGCAGCAGCACTGTGCGCTGTGGGAAAAACAACAAAAGCATCTTTGCCTCTGGCTCTCTCAGTCTCCTCTCTTCCTGTCTGCACTGTGAATGGAAGACCTAGGAAGCCGGTGCCGCAATGTGTATGATTTATGAGTCAGTGTGTGAGTGGTAGAAAGCGTGAGCTAAGCTTCCGGTGAACCTTCGCTCTGCTGTTCAGATGTGCTTCCTCCGACATTAACACCTGTCATCCTGGTCCTGCCTCGAAATACATTTAGGTTAGTGTATAATGTTCTTCAAAAACACGCCTGAAGCTGAGAAATGCAGTAAAAATAGTTCATGAGGGAGAACAGTGCTGTGGCTGTACTTATTGCACAGATAGAGGTAAATATTTCTAAATCATAGTGCGAGGTTTCTTCAGTTACTTTTTTAAAAGAGCATCTTAAAACCCCACCTCTGTGCGCGCATACCTTCTGACTGAATGAAAAGGCACCTACAATTCAAAAAAATCAACAAGTCAGTGAGTCACTGATTCAAAGTTAAAATAGTTTGTTCTTAAAACAAATCCTGCACGTGAAGAGGAGATACAGCCACCTATTTGCAAAGCACTTTGAATTGTTTCAGGAATGTTCGGGGTAATAATGAAAAAGACAGATTGCATCAGACTTAAGTACCATTAAATATGCACTTGTTCATTATTCATTCGCTTGACGAAAAAACATCACAAAGGTTCAACAGCAGATGAAATGGCTTGTTAAGGGGGATATTTCTGTAGAGTATTAATACACGGTGCTGAGAAGAAGCAGCCATGGCCATACTAATTACACTGCCTCTTTCTAGTGGAGAGGAAACACAGTGGAGAAGCTGCATGAGCCTGGCAGCTAACACTGAGGATGCAGTCCAAGATGTGGGATTAGCCTTCGCACCACTCTGAGACTGAACTGAACTGGTGTGAACGAGGATGCTCACTCATTTTAGCAAAAACGTTACACTACTGTATGATTTAACCTGCGATTGCACACACACATGTATTTGTTTATGGTGCATCTACTGTTTTTTGCTCTGATAAAATTTATAATTAACAAATATTAATGATTTAATGTAAATTACTCAGAAAGCGTTTTCCCCTGAATCACCCTCTTTCTTTCTCTCTACTACCATTCCCTGTAGCCTGAACATTCACACTTGAGATGATGAGGTGAGGTGTGCTGTGTAGTTAATCAGCTATTTTCCTGCCAATGCATAAAATGAACCACTCACATGGGAGGTAAGGAATAATTGGAGAAAGGAAGAAAGGAAGTTTTCAAAACAGGGGTCAAAAAAGACCTGACGAGACAAAAACAAAATGGCTCAAAACAGCCTTTTTACACTCACATATACACACACGCACACACATAAAACACACACCGAAGAGAATATGAAAACGTGACTTAAATATGTAAGACAAATATGTATTTCCGTTCTCTCCTGACCTGATTGATAGTTTGGCTGCAGGGCCTTATTAGGTAATTGAAACAAGGTTGCGGCTGCATTTCATTACAACAAAAAACAGGGCCATGTTTTCATAATTGATCAGCATTATTTAAACTAACATATACCGAGTGACAGTGATTTATGCGTGATTGGTGTACAATAAAAATGCAACTGTTGCTTCCAGTCTTTTAAAGCTATTGTTAAGTAAATGCCTTTTAATCTCCGAAAGAGATTGCAGAGTCTGCAGAAAATAGTGCAGAGAGTGCAGAAAGCAGCCTTGGTTAGATTGTAATGGAAGGCTAAGCATCGCAAACCAACCACAAGGCTCTCCTCACCTCATCGCTCATATCCTGCCATGCTTTCCTCACTTTGCCACCCTGAGAGATCCACAGCAGCTTTGTACCAGTAGGTGGCACCAAGACCCTTCCAAGAGTCAACCAAACTCAGCGGAAGCATCAGCAGTGCCAGTAGAAGCATCATCTGATGCAAGGCATAATTTTGTTTTCCCCTGCAAGTGTTTGTGTGCAAGTCATGGCAGACAGTGATCTCATTTTATCACTTACTCTACTGACAGCTGATCCCTAGTCTGCACTCAGAGACGGCATCGCAGAATGTAAGCCCAGAAATGTTAATCAAGCGGCAGTCTGTCATTTCGTCTAACATGTGCAACACACCACTAATGTGAAGATCACGTGCCAAAATGAGTTAGTGTTATCTGTCAGTCTCACACAGTCACAGCCTACAGAAAACCATACAGCCAGTCCTGCAGAGAGAATATGACAGAGAGATCATTTTAATGAACGTGAGTTTGAGTTTCGGGGAACCCCATTGCTGAGCAGTTTCATGAAACTGACTTCTACTCTACTTTCACCACGACAAGTGCTACTACTGGGCACTGCAAAAATCTCATACAAGAGAAAGTAACACAAGTGGAGAGTCCAAACACACTTAAAACTCTAGGTTACTGTATCAAAAACATTTTTTTGTTGTTTTTGCAATGTTGATTTGCAGGCAGTTCAATCAATTCAGCTGTTTAAAAGCTTAAAAATATCTGTCATCTTACCTTCATCTATCCTACATCTCCTTCTTTGTGAATATAACAAGGGATATCAGTGATTGATAATGACTTTTACTTGGATGGATTCTTCAGTGTGCTTCATAAAAACAGGGAATGTTTCTCCCTGTTTTGCAAAAGTTTTGCATGTTTTCTTATATTTTGTACAGTTATGTGTTTTTTGTGGTAAAAATTGTACTTTTCTGTTTTTTTTTTTTTTTCTCCCAATGCTACAACATGTACTATCCATGTTTATCACCACATGTTCCTATATATAATGGAAAGAATAATTAATTTATTCACAATCCTAACTCTAACAATAAAGTGGTCCTATGTGGTCCAGTGTGTTGTCAGTGGTAAAACAACCTCCCATGGATTGGAAACTGTGACTTTCTACCGACAAACCAATTCCTAACATCATTGAGAACCATAAAACGGAA
Organism: Myripristis murdjan; assembly: GCF_902150065.1. NCBI lineage: Eukaryota > Metazoa > Chordata > Actinopteri > Holocentriformes > Holocentridae > Myripristis > Myripristis murdjan. Next base: position 14,265,383 of record NC_043988.1, on the reverse strand, counting down.
AACACATCAAAAGAAACATTTTAAGGGAACAGTGAAGAGCAATGTATGTCAGTTTTATTACAAGCCACATGACTCATGACATTTTCAGTGCCCAGTCACAAAACACATCGCTCTTTCTTTGACAGAGAACAAAAAGGCGGAGGTTACTGCCGTCTACCCATTAAGTGGGAGACCAGTTTAGATGTGAGGTCTGCGGACACTTAAACAGTTCTAACAATATTTATTTGGCTGACTGCGGCTCACCTTCTGCTCCTTAACAGCATTTCCAGCATTATGACGTCCTTTTGTTTTCCCTTTCATCCTGTTTCAGCTCTCTGTCGAAACGGCAAGATGAGTGACACTGACACTGCTCTGAGCTTTAAGTCACACACACACACACACACACGCACACGCAGACACACACACACACACACACACACACACACACACACACACACACACACACAGTCCACTTCTTGTTACTTTCTTTTTAAGGCTTTATAGGTAACAAACAGCTCAGAAAAACCACAGCACTGTGAAAACCACAGCACTGTGAAAACCACAGTGAGGTGAAAAACGTCAGAAATGAGCCCATACACCTAGGTTTTACTTTTCTTTTTTTTTTTGTAATCCTATTGCACATTTTTATCATTTTTATACATTATCTGCCAGTTTAAAAGGTGGCACAATGTGTTTCTAAAGTGAAAAAAGCAGTCTCACGGTGTACTGTCACTTTCATAAACAACTACCACTGGCAGGCAGGATGCTTTAAATAAACAAAACAGCCTATCAGGTGTAAAATCCTCCATGTCTCGCTCTATCTCTGCTCAGCCATGATGAGGTGCATCCTTCCACACCGATGTGCCATCAAAGCAGTGGTCGTGTCTACAAATTGGCCTCTGGACATGTTGTTTCTGATGGGGTGGCATAAAGGCAAGCAGTCGGGCTGGGAAGAGAAAAGTGAACCTGACACATTGTTTTACTTGCTTTGTTTGACCCATATTTGTCATGTCAGTCATAAAAAACAGGGGGAAATGGAAAAGATACATCTTATCATGGCTCAGCGGAGACAAATAAAAAAGGTCTAGAACGCTTTTGTTTTGTTTTGTCTTGTTTTGTATTTTTACGTCCAAAACCTCTCAACCTTCAATCACCTACTCCCCCCCTTCATATCATCCTCCTCTACTCTCTAACATGCTGCAATCTGAGCTTGAAAAACATGGACACGGTCCCATATGACCTCAATTTTCAGCTCTTTTCTTCTCTCAGCACCTGGCTGTTTTGAATGATAATTCTCGGAGTACAGCAGTATGTTGCTGCATTCATGACTCTGACCTGTCTACTCCACACCGCTGGTTGCTCGCACTGCTGTTGATCTGCTCTTGAGCTGTAAAAATGCAATCATGAATCATCAAAAGCTCCCTGTATTTAAATAAACTTTTCTGCTATGGTATTTTCAATGAATGAATGAATTAAATCCCTCAGCTGGCCCACTACTTGTGCAGATAAGGTATTTAAGGCTCTGGTCCCACCTGGTATTAAAATGCATCTCTGATAATCCAAACACAAGTGGACAGCTGTCAGTCCGTCCGTACACACCCGGCATTACCATGCGTCTCCAAATGCGTCTCACCTGCCACTTGTGACTGGATCTCACTTTCCCGCTCATATGCAAATAAACACTTATCATTTGAAAGAGAGAGAGCGAGAGAACGTAAAATGAAATTCTTACTTTGATAGTCCTTCCTCCATGCAAAAGTAAAAATAAAATGGCATTTAACAGGCAGCAGGCATTTAACAAAAGGAGACATCCTCGCTCACTCCAGCCTCATTTTAATGCACTGTCAGTCACTGAGGATGGATTTCACATCTTTTACAGGCTCGACCCGATCACATTCAGGCTCAGATTATTTAATTATTTCAGCAAGTCTGAGAGGGTTCTCCACTTAAGGTGGATAAATCAACTTGTAATATTTCTGTGGTAGTCCTGTAGTAACTGCAATGTGCAAATCCACACAGCAGCCTGTAATATTTCTGTAGTTTTTTTATAGTAACTCTAGCACATTTGGGGCCCTATCTTGTGCCACCCGCTACCCGCTGCCACTACCCGCAAATTGCGGATTTAGGAACTTCCGCTATCCCTAAACGGTATCTTGCGCCACCCGCTACCCGCTATCCGTTATGCCGACTTATATAGACTGTTTAGAGGAAAGACTGTTTTAATTGGACACTTACACCAGCACGTTTTATTGTTTTATCATAAGCCAGCAGCTGTGCTATATTTTTATTTTTAATATTTTATTTGCCCAATCTACCTTGTCAATAAATTAGTTTACACATAGTTCCACCTCTGTTTCTTGTGTGTCTGTGGTGTGGCCAGGGGATTTTACTCAATCAGTACAACATTCTGACACGTCCACGTGGACACATGTGGCTCCACCTCCCGAATTAACTCGCCTATAATATAATATATAATATGTATATAAAAATAAAGCCAACTTGCTTTAGCCTCAGTAGAAGCCCTGAGAAAATCTACCTCCCTCTCTCCATCACGGGTTTGGGATTAAGGATTTAGGATAGCGCATCCTGCCCTTCAAGGCAATGGCACCTGGCACACTGATTGGTTTAACTGGCGTAACGCCCAAAAGACGCCTATGCATAATATAGCGGGTAGCACAGGTGTTTTGCGGATAGCGGGAGGTGCACAAGATAGCAACTTTTACGGGGGAACGCCTCTTCCTAAATCCTAAATCTGCAAATAGCGGGTTTAGGGAGTCTGGCGCAAGATAGGGCCCATAGTGTTTAATTTTAGGGGAGCTCATGTCTTAGTAAGGGGAGTTTTTATTCATTGACCAGCTGCTTTATAGCCGACCTGGACTTCAGTTTGCATTTGATCCATCAGCTGACAGTTCAGGTGAGATATTTTCTCTACTGGAAAAGCGTCAGTCTGGCCGGGTTAGGGTTAGGGTTAGCGTTGGGCTTGACAAGACACAGGACGTCAGGTTAGTAGGTGGTCCTTCAGTGCATTCTGGGACACCTGTCTGTTTACACCTCCAATGTGATGCGGACACAAGCGTCCCAGGCCACCTCTGAATGTGTCCTGAGAACGGATCACTTGAGGACGCATTGCTCCCGTTTACACCTGCACTCAAAGTGTCAGCTTGTGATCGGAGTTCTCGGGACGGATATTAAAACCAGGTGGGAACAAGGCCTTAGACTGCCTGCAGCAAATTGAATCCTACTGTGGGTTCATGCAGCCTTTGACACACAAGACCCGCTAATAAACATATTGGAGATTTTATGTATTTCTGATCAACTGAGACACACACACACACACAGACTCACACATACTGACACAAAGACACACACACACACACAGCCGCAGCAGCTCAGGAGCCAAAAGTAGAACAGTGTGGGATGAAAAAACAAATTTTCCATCCCAATCCTCAGTTTGATCACTGACCCACTGCTTGCCTCTCTGCATGTTCAAAAAGAATGAAACCAAGAGAAAAAGAGAAAGAAATAGAGATGTTTTTTGTCCATCTGCTTTTGTGTTTTCTGCTGGCCGGCTACTCACCAAATGAAATTGCAGGGGAAAACGGCACTGTCTTCTTCAACCCTTAAATCAGGCCCTCATTGCTCCATAACTGGCCCTTTCACAAACATCAGCAGTTCTCTCTCTCTCTCTCTCTCTCTCTCTCTCTCTCTCTCTCTCTCTCTCTCTCTCTCTCTCTCTCTCTCTCTCTCTCTCTCTCTCTCTCTCTCTCTCTCTCTCTCTCTCTCTCTCTCTCTCTCTCTCTCTCTCTCTCTCTCTCTCTCTCTCTCTCGATCAATACAGTGGCTTTTTAAGTGATTACAATGAATGCCCAGGAAACCCCACAGATGACAAATGACAAACAATGACAGAAAAAAAAAAAAAAAATCACACACAAAAAAATGACCCCTAAAATGACCCTTTTTGCGCAGGAGCCAAAGCTGATGCATGTTGTCAAAATGAAAAGCTCCTGATCCACTCACCAGCAGCACAAGCATTTTGTGGGTCCACAGTATTTTTGCACTTTTAGTGTAATTACTTTGGAGGTGTTTCAGCTGTCAAGCGCAAACTTTATGGGAGCACATCCATCAAACGAATGCACACATTATTTATTACACCCAGCAGAATTATTTGGAGCAGACCATTTAAACTCTTTTTGCTTAATTTAGCAATAACTGGGCACACAAACATGTCTATACCTGAATATTTAAGTGAAACGGCACCACAGTATACCATGCTTTGGATTTAATAGTGTTTAATTTATCCTACATTTTAATTCTATATTTTTGTGTCCAATTAAGGCATGTCTCCAACCTCAGTCAATAAAACAAAACCTGGTTCATTTCACATCTGCTTATTAATCTGCCAATATCTTTGCATAAGTCTATTATATAATACCATAGTCTGCGTGGTTGTTGGTTAGAAGAATAGACAAAATAACAGCAAATCTGTCAAAAAAAAAAAAAAAATACATGAAGCAGAAGAAAGACAGCCTGTTTTCGGTCTACTGTGTTTATCAGGCATGCTTTTTAACTTTTAATTTGGCTGTAAAGAAAACATCATCCTGTGTTATTCTCCCACCTGATGCCACTTTCCAAACACAATCCACTAAAATGGGCCAGCCTGTTTTGGAGGACAGGTGCAGAGCTGCAGACCACTGCCGGCGCAATTTGTTTAACACATGGAAGCAGCGTAAGCTCCACTTGGTAGATGTTTCATGTGTGCTAAATAAAATGAAACCCAAATGACTTGCTGTTGTGGCAGTAGTGAAATGAGAGACACACTTGACCCCTACCTTATATACATCCAATTTGCAAGCTCAGTGGGCTAATATAACAAACACGATTCACAGATGATTCACACAACATCCTCTCTGCTTTAGGGGAGCTCATTTGCAAATATTCAATAACCTCTTACCACAGAGGAGATAGGGTGTTCATTGAGTTGCAAATGATTTACGTTTGATTAGCATGGCGAGCAGGGAAAGCATCCCGCAGCCTCTTGTCACGATGTGTTTTTGTCCTGAGAGAAGAAGCCCACAGACACCTATACCTTATTATTACTATTGCTGTGTGTCTCTGCAGGCCTTGTCCTTGCTTCCACCTCCCACATCCATCCCACTTAGAGAATCTGTCAGAGCCCGGCTGCTGCTTTTGTTAAATTTGAGAGAATAGTAGAATAAAATAGCAGGTAAACAAGCAAGTAACACCACAGCACTCAGCTCATCCCTCTCTCAAAAAGCACAAACAGCGATCTGTTCACTGGTAATCAACAAAATACTCTGTAGTAGGTGCCTGTTTGGTATCATCTGTAATCTGACCGCCCCGCCCACACTCTCAACACAAATTTTCATTTTCTTATCCTCCACCCGTGGCTATGCCCAGCATCCCCTCCCTCCGCTCAGCCAGAGCTTTAGTCCGACTCAGTTCACTGATGATTAATTTGGGTGGGCGGGCAGAGTTAAGAGGTAGAAAGGTAATTCCATGGCTCTGTCTGGTGATTGCAAGGCTGACCAGTCCCAATCTGCTCTCTAATTGCTCTCATTACATAAACTGATCATTATGTGTACAGTCTGCCATGATGCACACAGTTTATATTATACATATACTGTATATAAGCAGAATGATGGGAAGTATCTCTATATTACATCAATGTAAGACTAGACATCATCTTAGATTTTAGATAACATAATATTGTGATACGGTGTAAATGTTGTCTTTTCCTGGTTTAAAGGTTTGTGTTACAGTAAAGCAGGCATTCTCAAAGTGCAGCCTGCGGGCCAGTGGTGGCCTATGGAAATGTTTCTGGTGGGCCGCAATGAGTTAAAGTGACATGATGAAATGCATGCCTTATATTTGGCCTCCTTCCAAACAGGTCCAATCACAGGGTCCCTTGATCTCTCACCTCAGGATATCAATGAAAATGGGTTCTCTGGGTACCTATAGGTCTCCCCTCTGCACACATGCCCACCTTATGCTAATCCCAGGCAGTTTAGGGCATGCAGAACAAATGGGTTACTTATTTTTGCATATTCTAAATTGGTGTATTTCTGCACAATGAGGCCTTGGAGTTGCATAAATTGGGTTTGACTGGAAAGCCGACTCTTTTGTGGATCCAATCTGCCCAATTTTGTTCATGTGTGATGATGTTAGCCCTTATAGTAGCAATTGCATTGTAGTGAGGCCAATTTATTCTTTATTTTAATGGTCAGCAAATGACTGATACTGAACAATGATGATGTTTATTTAGCTTTTTATTGATTCTTTATTTGATCATTTATTCTCAGTGTTGATTTTTGGTCGACAATGGATAATAACGTTGAATATTCTTTAATAAAATTATTTGTTTAAGAATACAGCCTTCTGAGCACCTTTGCATAGTTATAGCGGTGCAAAATTGGTGCACAATCCACATCGAAAAGGCCTATTTAGGCTATTTATTCTGGCTCAAAAATTCACTGTATCAGCTGCCATATTGTTAATTAAGACCAGAGCCTCCCCAGTCTCTCTCTCTCCCTCTCTCCCTCTCTCTCTCTCTCTCTCTCTCTCTCTCTCTCTCTCACTTCCTCTCTCTGTGTGTAATGCTGCTGTTCAGGAAGGCAGTTCAGCACTCCTGAGTCATTTAGCAGTCTACATCATAACACTTAACCTTGCTCTCAACAATGCTGGGGGCTGAAACTATTGTCTGTGTGTGTGTGTGTGTGTGTGTGTGTGGTTGTAAGAGTGTGGACTTGGTGTGTATGCTTGTTTATATCTTAGCTGCATGTGTACGTGTGTGCAAGAATGAGTGTGTGAATGTGTGAGGAGGGAGCACTGAGACTGGAGGGTAACACAATGTCACAGTGCAGAGCTCCCGTCTCGCAGTGCACCGTCTGTTCCTCTGACAGGCCGGGACATATTTTGGTTTTGTCCTCAGAAAGCTCTGTCTCGCTCTTGTGAGGGAAGAGTGTTGCCATTTGAGAGGCTAAGACTGGGATCAGGGAAGAGGAGACATCCGATAGATTGGGGTGATAGCGAAGACGCAGGTAAGGTTATCACCCAAGGACACACCAAAGATGGAAGGAAGACAGGAAGGAAGAAGTAGAAGCAAGAACCTTCATTTTTCAGATTCTTGAGGGGGAGGACTGACACAGGCTATTTTCATTTTCTAATGTTGTGATGGGTTAAGTGTTTGCTGCACTATAAATTAAGCTGGTATGACCTACCGTGCGACTATATGATAGTAAAAATCATTTACACACTGAGTAAAGGTGGAATATAAATAAACTGATCAGCATGGTAAGAGCTTTTGTTACTGTGAGGGTAAACCCTCCTGCTGAGTGTTCTGACTTTTTAGATAAAATATTCACAAACATTCAATATTGGTCATACTTTTGCCTTTGTTGAAAAATTATTTTTCTTTTCCCCCTTTACCCTACAACATGATGAAAATATAGTAAAGGACAATATCAAAGAGTTGAGACAAACTGCAGAGAGTACAATCTTCTATGCACTGCCTTGGAGCACTGCTTTGTAGCACCTATGTCCTTTGGACCAGAACCAGAGCTTTATGGCACTTGATGTGGTGGTTCTGTCCTGAGTAGATCTTTGCTTGTGATGTATAAAAATCTCATGTACGTCACTTTGGATAAAAGTGTCTGCCAAATGTGAGCTGTAATTGTAAGTGAACTGTAATAAAATGTCTACTGAAAAATGGATCAAAAGACTAAAGTCACTTAACTTGGACTAAACAAGAAAGAAAGGATTGAGGTCACTCACTCCACCCACTCAGGGCTGCAAGCAGATCTGGAGCCAGTCCCAGCAAGCCCTGGGTGAACCAAGTCCTCCTTGCCCGATGCCTGCTGGGTGAGGACGACCGGGTTTGCCCAATTCTTGCTGGGCAAACCCGGTCCTCCTTGCTGTGAGGTGACACAGCTAACTGCCATGCCAGCACTTTAGCCAAAAATTAAATCAAAATTTCCTGCTCACTTTTACACTTGTCTGCAGTTACAAGGACTTAAAATCCATCTCCATGCGTCTTTCACAGACATCTGTAATAGAAAAAGTGACACATTCAGGGAGGCTGTGAGGGAGGCAGACGCTTCCAGACATTCAATCACACAGTGAGAGCTAAAACCTATCAGCTTCTCCAAATGGTGTCAGTCATACTTTCACTAGTGTGAAAATCTGTTTTTCACCAGTTCATGATGCCCAAACAGCCTCAATGTCTCAGCATCAATCATGCACCTGGCAGTGTCTGCTGCCACCCCAGGGTCCCTGGGGCTGCAATGAATCTTAATTTAAGCTATGTAATAGGACACTTCCTGAACGAGGCCACAGGCTGTTTCGTAGTGTCTGAATCGCCATGATGCTCTTCTCACAGCACCGCAACCCAGATAACTGGCCCAAATTAGCCATTTGTTACCCACAGGGCATCCTAGAAATAACTCAACTCACAGTCATAGCATTGGTGAAAAGGCCATTAACTAAAACCAACCCAAACTTCAACTTCAACATGCTTCAACTATGGCATTGCTTCAGAAGGACACCACCACCACCACTTCATCAACTGATCTACTTGTGGAAAGTGGCAAACTGACTTATCCCCATTTCCAAAATTCGGAACTTCAGAAATTCGAAACACATAAGCCATGCTTATAATTATGTCGTCATTAAACTCATACTGCCTGTCTCATCACAGCTCTGATGTCTGTTCATATTCCCAATGGCTTCTTTTGCTCTAGTTCTATAATGGGACAGCTGGTGTCTAGCTCAACCTCTGCCCCATCCATCACTGACCCGGAGCCTTGTCCTGACCAAGTACCTGAGCAGTTCCATTCGTAACACCTGTCTACACGCAGCACCTTGTCCTCTCTAGTCAGCTTATGAATGATAGATGTTTTCCTCACAGAGAAATAAAACCTAAAATAAAACCTGAAGCAGTTTAAAGTAGTTTCATGTACTTGTCCAGCCTGTGTTAAAACAAACAAACAAAAAAAAAAAACGGATGTACTCCAAAATTACTGTTCAAGTTGTACCAAACTATTCCATGAATGGGAATACCCACAAAGCATCTTTCACGTTTTACATATTTAGCATCAGACTGAGTGTAGTCTTGGTGACACAAAAACCTACTTCCTTGCTTTGTAAGTGTTGAATATTTTAAAATGCTCCATATGAGCCGAGCACAGAGGAAGGAAGGCATGACTGAGCAGTCGGTTATGAGTCTCAGAGCTGCAGTAGAAATTACAGGGATTTAGATTCATCTCTCAAAGTTGGCTGCCAGTTTAGTTCAGAAGAAACATTTTCCTCTTATCAACAGAGATATGCAAGTGGACATCATGCTGTGCATGCTAAAACAGTTCCCTTTTCAACACATATAAATAGGAAAAGAGCAAACACTGACAAAGCCACAGAACCTTAATTCCAGTTTACTTCTATGATCAAGCATGGGACTACAAAAGATATGACTGATGGAGCCAATACTAGGAAAAAATGAGAAATGATACTTTAACTCTGAAGCCAAATTGACCTGACTTGAAATGTCTGGAGTGGCCAGAGGGCTGTGAAACGGAGCCCAAGCTGGACCCTGCAGGAGACTGGAGACAAATGAGTTGACCGCATCAACAAAGGTTGAGCCTATGTTATCTTAATAAGTTATTCAGGGTTGTTTCTATAGTGCAAAAACCTATATCTAACAAGAGTCAATTTTATCTCGCTTATTTCTAATGCATTTTTATGTTTTGAAAATGTTCAACTCAGGAACATGGGTATAGGGGTATCACTATACTAGCATAAAGATAATACCACTTAATTCAAGATAATTCCTCTTCTGGCAACAAGCTAAATTATGTTACCCAAAAGGCAGACTTGTCCATATGTGTTAGGAAAATAGGATGTTATAATCCATCCATCCATCCATTTACCATGCCACTCATTCCTTTTCAGGGTCATAAGGGTGGGAGCCTATCTCAGCATGAACTGGGCAGAAGGCATATTAAGGTTAGATGATATAACTCAAGATGCATAGTTTTGCAGTGTACACTCAGCCTAGTGAAGCTGTTGGCTCTTTTTGACTGAAACTGAGGGAGGCTAACTTGGCTGACTCCAGATGATAAAAATAACATGCTTTGTCATTTGATCCCCAAACTGACTTGAGTTGCAAAAGCCTCCTCGAAAGCAAGCAGCCACAGTGAATCCTGATGTGGACTCAAGTCTGCTGAACACAAAAGAGGACAGCCTGAGTTGCACACCAGTTGAAATCTACACAAGCTATTGCTTCATCTGGCATCTACTGGTCTGAAAACTAGGCCACAAAAAAAAGCCTGGTCTATATCCCAGGGCATTTCTCTGAGGATGCTGATTTACCAGTGACTGAAACTGTTTCCTCACTCTGTAAGTGGAAGATTCTAGTTAAATACCTAACTAGGTTAATAAATGTGCTCACTCACTACAATTAAGAGCCTTTATTTAGAAAACTTTTAAGAATGTTAGTAATGATCCAGCTCATCTGAGGCATGACTTACTGCATGAAGGTAAAGCTATTGTTCTTGTTTCTGTTTTCAAGTAATTCTGTGCTTGATTCAAAGCTTTTTGGTCAGGTTATAGCAGCAGGAGGACTCGGCTGGACACAGAAGGTCAGAGAGCTAACCACATCAGAGAGGTACTACTGCAGAGCAGCTCTCTCGGGAGGGCTTTGAGTTATCTGCCTGCGGTTGAGGATTATTAGTGAGACTGCTGACTGAGAGTGAAGCTGAGGAAAACTAGCTGGGTGGACTCCATGGCTGACACCAGCTGACACTCTTAATAGACTGGCTATTTAGATGCTGGGACGGTGGCATGAAATTCAGAAAATATGGGGAGAGGAATACATTTTAACATGAAATACTGAAAGATTCAGTGGCTGAAGACAGACTTGGATGCAAAGGAACAGCCTGCTATGGGTAGATACAAAGACCTGGTGCAATAAATTAAATTCTAGTCCCCAAAAGAAAAGTCTCTATGAAATGAAAAGGAAAACTAAGAAGCAAAAATCTTCTTAAAATTTGACATTTGCTGCTTAAGCAAGAGAGAGGGGCAGCATGTTATTATAGGATGAAAATAATACCCTCCATAACACAAAATCACATAATAACACTGACTCTACTCTACTCATAATGTGGGCATTATGAAGCCATTTAATACTGAAAGCTAAGTAAATACAGCTGACCTGCCTTGACTCCCATTCAAGGAAAGAACATATTCCTGAAATACAAAAATGCAATAGGAAAAAAAAAACGGAATGGTAACATTTACACAAACACACAGTAAGTGGATTTGCTGGAAAAATATACTTTTATGTCCCCACAATCAAGATATGAAAACAAGAAGTTTGTAGCACTGTAAAGATGAACATGACCTAGTACGTTCACTCTAATGAATGTTTGATTAATTTTCTATTTTCAGCATGTGCTTTCCCTTGTTGCATGCTCTACTATATTTTCCACGTACACATTACTCACACACACACACTGTAATGCCTGTTAAACAGCTATAATAAATGCATTTGTTTTGTTTTGTTATTTGCTTGTTAGGCACTATAAGTCCGTCTTCCATTTTTTTTTCCTTTGGCTTGGAGCTCTACTACATGGTCTGAATCACATTAATGATGAAAACTTGAATAGACTCACCTGTGGATTGGTGGATGACTATCAACAGTCAATGACTCACACTTATATGCCTCACTGGGTTGGATGTGTTAAGGCAGCACATGAGTAGGCTATTTGAACAAGTGAACACACACACACATACAAATGCATGGAAAATGCCATTTTCATGCAGGTTTGAGGATGTTTATGAGTTTCTAGGATCATTCAATCTTATTTCGTTGTCTGCTTATACGCTTTTCTGTTTATTATGTATTTTTCAGACTACTTTATGTTTCTATTTAAGTTCCGCGATGGATGAATGAAGTATATGTTATCCCATCTCATCTCATCTCACCTCATCTCCTCTCCTCTCCTCTCCTCTCCTCTCATCTCATCTCACCTCACTTCTCCTCTAACCCAATTCCTCACAAAATTAATACTCGCATAGAGGAAAGGAAACAAATGACTCGGCCACTGATCTGTGGAGTGAAAAGGTGAAAGCTCTCTAACAGCTAAGCTTTGTCCTTGTAAAAAGCATGTGCCATTGCTGTGGCTCTGCTCTCCAGGCGTGTGGAACATTCATCAAATAGCCTACAGGCACTTTTATTTGAACAAAATATGATAAGCCAAAAATGAGAGGTAGCAAATTCCTTACTGATTGCTAAAAATGTATTTGCAGCGTGAGATGTCTCTGTGTTAACATACCTGACATGCACTATGAGGAAGCTACAAGATCGATTTCCATGAAGTCGTTAGTTCTTGTTATCTTTCACCTTTTCAGCTGACTGCACTGCACTACTCCTGGAGATTAAATGGTATAATAAGAGATCCTTGGCAAAAACTCCAGTGGGTAGAAGTGCATTTACAGGTTCCCTAAGCCAAATCACTCTGAGACAGTGATCTGGATAATGATCAGATCAGCTCTGCAACCACTCAAAAGGGGCAGAAATGGTAAAGCTGTGAATGCAGAAGCTTTGCAATAACTGCATCAACTGAACTGGAGGTTATCACATTTATAGGCAAGTACATTTATATTACCACTTTTATTTTAGGCACCTGGAGTGAGCATATAAAACAAGTGGTTAAAGTAAGAGTACTAGAGAGTACTTTTAAAAGGAATATAGGAACTGCTTGTATGAAAGAGCACAATCTTATAGAACTGAGGTACCATAAAGGGACAGCTGTCAAGGGTCCATGACTTTACAGAATTAATTATATAACTGTTAATGGCACATTTTTCCCCCCTAAGCATTCATTAGCACATACAATATGAAATTTAGACACAGACCATGGGACGATAAAGTAAATCATTTTTCTGTGAATCAGCACTCTCTGGTCTAGTTAATGGTTCAAATCCGTCCCATACCGTTTCTCCCATGGCATCCTAAATTCTACTGACTCAGCATCATGAGCGCTGGGAGAGAAAACACCTGCCATCAATCAGGACATTGACAGCGGAGTGTCTGCTGATCACTTCTCATGAAAAAGAGAAGACATGATCAATCCTTGAGTATTCATGGGTTTGTTGCAACCTCTTTCTATACCCAAGGACATTCTGGCACAGATGGACATGGACAGTGGAGCTAAGAGACAACCCCTGTGTGGATATGGGATTTCATGATATCAGAGCATAAAGTCTGTCTTAAAAGCATGTCAGGGGGAACAGACATTCACTGAAAGCATCCCTGCACATGCTGAGGCAGGCGACGCGCGGGGGTTGACTGGTAATGGTAACATGCATGACATCAAAGCAAGCAGCTTGTAATGCGAGCTTATCAGGGACAATGTTTATGATGAACACACATGCGTATATATTTGCATGGTTTATTTTCATCTGGTCCCGTCTTAAAGCCCCAGGCAGGAGTTTAGAAAAGCAGCACATTGACGAATTGACGAGCGCATCACATGACGGGAGCAGTGACAGAGCACGTAGCAAAACCATCATCCCTAAAACTTAGACTGTCTCACAAATTTAATTTTCGAGGCAATGATATAGCCGTGTGTGCTTTCTAGAGGATTTTTATTTCCTCATTGCTTTGCGTGTAACATACAGCTATATGATGCATGTTTTACCACATGCGTCTCTACTCACAGAATCACTTGCGTTTTTACGCAGCTGCTCCTCCTCTCCCACCACCACGGCCGGATCCACCACCAGCTTCTCGAAGCACGCCGAGCCCAGAGAGGAGCTCTTCTGATGGGACATGATCAGCTGGGAGACGGGGAGCTTGGGGCTGCCATGCGCCGTCAACTCGGGCTTGCTCCCGGTGGCTCCGGCAGCTGCGCCCAGCGGTTGTTGCAGGGGCTTTCCGGCGCCGCTGGTGCCGGGGACCGCGTCGCCACCGAGTGACTTCTTATCTCCCTCGAAAGGCGCCGGGGTCGAGCAGCACAAATTCGGCTGAGACGACGAAAACACCCGGTCCAGTTGTTTCTTTTTCCTCTTAAACATCCATAAACCAGACTCCTTTTTGCTGCCCTCCGCTCCACCGGCGCCACGACGCTCCGAACCGAGTTTGGGGCTCAGCCACGGCTTGGTTTTCTCCTGGAAATTCTTCCACATCCTCCTCTGATAGGACAGAGACTCCTGTCCCTTGGAGGTGCTCTCATGCTTGGGTGATTTATCCTCCATGGTGCCTGTGCAGCAGCCGGCCAGCCTGAGCGCAATCTGTATAGTGAATGGATGTCAACGTTGGGGCTGCTGCAGCTCGGCAGCACATCCAATGACGATCAATTTAGAGTGCCAAGAAGGAGACGCACAAGTGTGATGATGAAAGGGGGGGTGTTAGCCTCCCATCCGAAATAAATGAAGCCTGTCGATGATCTTCTGATGCCACGGCACAAGCAGAAGTAATTTCATGACACACAAACACACACACCGTCTGTGCAACACTGAAAACAACGCAAGTAATAATCGACTATCTTTATCTCACCTCTCTGGTGAAGTTAGTGCACGGTGTTGACTCATTCTAAGAAGCCTCACACCAAAATCCCACTGCGCGCTTTGACCTATGCTAATGCTTGTTGTAGGTCTTAGCGTCCTCTCTGCCTGCTGTGCTTATATGCAGGTTTCCGCCAACTTCTCTATTAATTGTTATATTCAAATGAAGGACGGAGGATGCAACGCGCCTCCCCCTGGCCAGCCTAGTCACTCGGCTGAATAATCTGTGTGCCGCTGATTGCATAATGCAACGTATCATGCCTCGTGGAAATGTTTATAATACAATTGTTCATTCCTACTCACCCGCTCACCCCACTTGAGTGTCTCTTGTGCACGCGCGCGCGCGTTTGTATGTGTGTGTGTGTGTGTGTGTGTGTGTGTGTGTAAGTGAATCCTTGAGATGACCGTATTCTCGTGATCACTGTCCCACCTGAGGAAATTTAGGAATATGATATGACCATTTCAGATGAACTTGCCTCCTGATTGATTCCTCTAAAATAACAACATGTGACCTTGGTAAATACAATGCTAATGTGGAGACTGATACTGAGACCTCAGGTGTCATCTAAAGGTTTGAGGACGTGCATGGACATAAACACAGAGACAGGGGCCTGCTCTTGTTGCCTCTACATTGTAGCAATGTCTGGGTAGGTTACCCCTGTTAAGTGGGTCAGGCTTCAGTAAATGTTATCACCCACAAACAGCAGTGAGGCACACAGGTACCTCTTCTCTTTTCAGAGACGAGATGCTGTTTTGCTGCAGTGAGTATAATAACTCATTACAGCTTCTCCTCCGGGCTTTGTCTCAGTGGCTGGCCCGCACCATCCCCTGGTTGACACTGTGCCCACCTACAAACACACGCACATGCACAGATACTACAAGAATGAATACCTCTCTCTCTTTGTGGCACACACATGCACTGGAGGTCACAGCAAAACCTTTTCTATTCAAGCAGGGATGATGAAATTTGACTTTGAGCAAGTGCAAAGGGGAATATTATTAGGGGATTTGGCTCATTCCACTAAACGGTCGTAAAGCGACTGACAGTCCAAAGGCCAGCACGTGGATTTATTCATAGGAGACTGTAGAATCACAAGGGCACCACTTGAAAGAGTGATGGTAAAGGTATGCATGCTTTGAGGTCCTTTGTTGGGGCCCAAGGTTGCAATTCCTTAGAATTAAAACATGGTAATCACCCTTCGGCGATGTGTGGTGCTCTGTAGTATAACACTGACTCCTATAGTAGACACAATCCTTTGATAACCTTGTGCTTTCATGCAGGTGAAACACTGTAACCCCTTTGTCATATGTCATAACCAGTTTGGGTGATTTTCATGTTTTGATTTCAATTGGAGGATTCGATGCTCCTCTTGGTTGCCAAGCTAAAAATGAGGCTGTGTTTTTTTCCCGCACTTCTGAAAAATTAATGTTTTTAGAGATACAAGGGTTTCCCCTAACAGTGCTGCTAAGTTTCTTATTTAACAATGGACTTCCAGTGGGACTCAAGCAACTATATTAGATTCAATACCAGATGTAATGCTGTTACACCAGTGGTGATGTAGAACAACAACAACATCTGATTCCATTACAATCAGCAGATATAAGACATGATGTCAGCTGCATAACATATTTAAATACACACACACTTCTCAATTTTCTGGTATGTCAAGACCTGAAGCATCATTAATCTGAATGTACCTGCATGTCTACACAGTAATTAACTTTGGATGAAGGATCAATTACAAGACAGAGTTTTGTTGTGGCTCGGGGTCAGTTGAAAATAATAGGCCTATCATTTTGCTTGGCAATCATCTAATCTATCCTACAAAATACTGCACTTTAATCAAGAGCAGCAGAATGTGTTGCAGCACAGCACACCAGCCTGAGCTGCTTGTCCGGTTAAGTGGATGGAAATGGAGGTGTATGTGCCAAACAGCTCCTCGCGGCTGATATTGTGTTTTCTATTGGCATTCTAGCATTGATAACTGATGAGTCTGCACAGTGCGGGCTTTTCCTCTTAATGATCCTATTGACAGCAGATTAATCCACGGTGCAGGTGACTGTGCACATGTGTGCACACACACTGAAACATACACACAAATACACATACTTCAGAAACACTCTCAATTGCACTCTCGTCAGTGCTGCTACTAGGGCAACACCTTGACTCACACAGTGTGTTAATGTAGGTTGGGCCCTCGATAAATTAAACACGATAAGCCCATTTTCACTCTGGGGGATGATTCATGCCCTTCATCACTCATTCAGTCAGAGAACATCACAGTGTAATCTAGCTACTAGACAAACCACCTGATAACTTTGGGATGCAGCTTAGGGATGGAATATCGAGCTGTTTACTTAAATAAAAACACAAATGGCCAATCTTGCCTTGTCCTCAGTGTACAACAATTTTAAGCCTTTATTTTTGCCAGTTCAGCTCATTATATATTATGTAATTCAGCCACACAAATGGAAGTTTTCATCTACAACCAGTCTTCTACTGCTGGTCGATGAGCAGCTCTACTGAGAAAAAATATAGCTGCAAGCAGTGATCGTGGGAGTCCAGGCACACCTTACAAAAATTCAAAAATACATTTTGATGCCAAGAGCAGGTGAACTGCCTGCATGGGTCACAAAGCAACACTGGAAAGAATGCCAAGTAATGTGACAAATGACTAGCAGATTCAAATGAAAAAGATAGCAATAAAAACTATGATAGTAAGGGTTTGTGAGCAAAGAGCACGCAAAAGAAACAGAAGCATGAGATCAAATGTAGCAGGCATTTGTGACATTTTCTTCAGCACCGTCAAAGATATGGCTTTAACATTTTTTAAGTCTGACAGCATACAACACAAATATCGATTCAAGAAATAATTTCCCATGACAATGATTCCCAAGACTGTGCTTTGAAGAACTGACCCTATTATAGAGCCTGTTGGAAAATAAGTCTCATACACATAACAAAATGAAAAAAGAGAGCTGGGCTAAATGAGAATCATGAACAAAAATGTAAACCCTCATGCCATATAGAATGTATGCTGCCACTATATAATGATACTAGTGCACATCAGGGCAAGTGGGCCATAGGAGCCCACTAAATGTGGTTGCTCCTGGGATCTATCACTTCTGAGCTGCACACTTTTAACAAAGAAAAAGATGAAAGAAAAAAGCAAATCCAGTGGGCTAAAAACACCCAAATACTATGTTATTCCTAAGTTTTAGGGGTCCAAGTACCTTAAATGATAAGGGACTCTTTAGTCAAGGGTCTTCTTCACCAACAGTATTTTTTGAGGGACAAAAGAGTGGTTTACATTCAGCTTCCCTGACTTTCCCAACCACTCAGGCACTCAAACCACCAACTCTCTGGCTTTATGCCTAGTTCTGTAATCTCTAGGCTACTGCATAGCAAGGAAAAGCTCTATTGGAGCACATAAAGAGAGTTCTGCTGGTAAATATTTCCCTCCTTGCTCATTTGCATGGGAATTAAAAAACCCACATGGTTCTGTTAGTATTTTAGTCAGATAATTTGCCTCTTGAGCACCAGTGTGCATTTGTAGTCCGTAATGGGCTCATTGTATTACCTTCAGCTGCTTTAAAAGCTCTGCTAATTCAACAGCTTCTGATGAGGAAAAACAACACAGAAGAGCTTTTATGATTCTACTCGGTGGCCAAAAGCAATGGACACTTAATTAATTGATGAACAATGTGCTGAACACCAATCAACAATAACTATAGTGAAAAGAGCTGCCAAGTACAATCCAATATATTTCATCTCATGAAACTAGACCTTACTGTTGGAAGAAAACAGTATTTAACTGGTTCACTTATTACAAATCAGAAACAAAGCAATGCTGTAATGTGGCACTGTTCCAGTCGAGTCACAACTCACTGTCTTTGTAAGTGGGAAATTAACTTGAGTTGCTTTCAGGTCATGTAACAGTTTGGAGAACTATTGCCTTGAGCACTGCTATTTTGTGGCTTTTATCAAAGTGCCAGACATATTTCTTGGAGTTTCAGTAAAAGTGTTGTTCCCAAAAAAAAAAAGGGAGTTCAGCTGCTTTCTACATCAATCTCACAATATTGTGCTGACAAGTTCACGCTGGCAGGCACGCCCTATTCAAGCTGACAGCAGTTACCAAGTGACCAACACAAACACATGAGCTCAGAGCCAACACAGGAAAAGCACAGGTCTGTGAGTATTCTAAAATCTGATTAGCAAACATTATCAAACATTATCTTGGAAAAAAATTAAACTGAACATTGCTGATACAAGGCATCGCATGTTGTAAAGGGTGCTTTTCTCTGTTTATTTAACTTCAATTATCTGAGAGGTAACTGAAAATATATTTTATAGAAAAGCTGCCTGCATGAGTCATAAGAAATAAAATTAAAAAAAAAAATAAAACAAATGACTCACCAACCTCCTGTTTTCGTTCTCTCTTTCTTTTCTTTTTTTTCTTAAGAGAATGCCTCGTAAGCAAGAAGCATGTCACACGAGTCACTGATACAGTCCATTCTGAATTCCAACAGGTAACTTTTATCATTTCATTTTACAGGAGATGTTGCAATCATTTTTGTTAACTCTTACAGTTTGCTGGTTACCTTCACAGTTTATCTCGTATAGCTCCTATGGGTAGGTAACTGAACTCTATGTTATATTCAATCAGCTTCTGAAAGGGTTAGAAGTTCTACGTCCCCTTGATGGGATGGAAATGAGGCGGGGAACCACCAGTGACCTTTCGACCACTGCTGTGAATCACCTTGATCAAATTAATCCTTAATCCATGATAGAAACAGACACAGAGTACGCATACAGACATTAAGTCAATTCGAGATCTGGTTTGTGGCTGACCTGAGGGTCTGAAAAACAATGCACCCATCCCATCTTGTCTTCATTATTCTTTTGGATAGGTTAAATGCTTTATTGGATTATAAAAGTTTGTAAATGTTTCTTTATTGATCTATTCCTAGGCCTCCATGGACACAACATATTAGTCATTATAATAATCCCTGAATAAACAAGATCTTGCGTTATTCTGATCTTTGCTTGTCTTTGTCTTGCTCTTTATTTTTCGATCAAGGGATGTATCGGACGGTGAGCTGAGGAGTCAGGAGAGGATGCTGGCAGTGCTGCTGGAGCAGGCGCTCAGGATCAGGGAGGAGGTGGCAGCCGGCCTGCAGTCCACCCAGGGCTCCGTCCAGGTCGAGGCCCTGTCCCGCAGGCTGCTGGAGAGCCACATCCTCACAGTCACGCACATTGTCAAACAGCTCAGCATGGACATAAAGGTACACAACGGGGTAGATGGTGTGAAAGTGGGTAAGGTATCGATGGTTCAACGTGTTGCTTTTGCAAATTACGTTAGCAATCAACTGATGCAGATATTCTGAAGCCCCTGGATTTATTGATCAGTTTCGTGGTGGATATCTCAATCCCTTCACTATGTCAATAAAATCAGACTGAGTGTTGGTGGTAAAGTGGATGGTTAGTGTTGTCTATCACTGCCTCTTCTCTTTTTTATTCTCCATTTTTCTTTTGATGTCCAACACACACACACACACACACACACACACACACACACAAATGCATGTTCACAAACTCACGGCTGAATTGAATACTCTTCATGGAATGGTGCAGTGCCTTAGCAAAGCCTCCCTAAATCTCACATCATCTGCTCATGGACATTTCCTCTGTAAGCAAATAATAATAATAATGATGATGATGTCCTCTAAGTCAATAAGTAAATCTTGGAGCATTTGGAAATGACTGCCAAGAGTTGCACATGGCAGAATTACAGCGTAGTATTTGCACAGCGCATGAAAATTTGATTCATCAAACAAATCAATGTTTGGAGTCATATCTGACTGAGCAGAATATCAGTCAGCATACTGATAACCGTGTTAAGCAAACAGAGCACATAAAAGATATACAATGCATCATTAGTGCAACCCTAAACGGGCCATTTACATTAACAGTGGAGATTGATACGTTAATTCATCGGAGCCACTTAATTCTGTACACGTGGATGTTTGCAGAAGGGAAAAGCCCAGCCATGGAGTGAAAACACGGTGTGATCAGATAGAGTTAATGAAACCATCATTGCACAGCTCAACACTGGCTCTCTGCACACAAGCCAAGGGCACATCTCTTTGATGCTGGGTTGCCAGAGCCAGACACGTGAAAGCGCCTATCCTGTAGCTTGATTATCTATGTAAAAGAATGTAGGCAGGCGGGACCAGCTCTCTGGCAGTTTGTGGTTATCTGGCTCAGACAAGGACAGAAGGCAGTCCACCCACTGTGTTTTTTTCCTCTATATTACTAAGACTGGGGGCAGAGAGGACATTAGACAAGCCATTATCATTCATCATCTTTGTAGATATATGAGATAGACAGTCATCTTTTCAAATTGCACATCACACGATCCTTCCCCCACCGCACATTTTGC
Organism: Myripristis murdjan; assembly: GCF_902150065.1. Classification (NCBI taxonomy): domain Eukaryota; kingdom Metazoa; phylum Chordata; class Actinopteri; order Holocentriformes; family Holocentridae; genus Myripristis; species Myripristis murdjan. The sequence goes on along the minus strand of NC_043988.1, from coordinate 14,244,384 downwards.
TCTATTGTCTGCCAGAACCACAGAAAACCATTCGATGGGAACATAAGACAGTTAACTTGTTCAGAAACTCCAAGAGGCAAGGGAGAATTTATTTATTTATTTCACAGTCAGTGTTGGCCAGAACCTGAGTTTGTCCAATACACCGAAATGGGAAGGAACCAAGACAGTTTACTTGCTGGCTACTTCCATCATCATTTCTGGAAAAAGTAAGCAGACTGCAGTGCCAAAACATGATTGGGGTGTTTTTTTTTTTTTTTCCTCTGTAGCTACAACTACATCTGGCAGTTGTCATTTGTTTGAGCAACACATTTGAAATATGCCTGTTCTCAGTAATGTTGACTTTGTAGATATTTAATAATATTACTACTACTAATAATAATAATAATATTTAAGGCCTTCTAGGTGTGATTTGCTGCCTATGCCATACATTACACTTCTTCCCTCTATATCCAGATAATAACAATAACAGCAATAAGAATAATGATAATAATTGTAATAATGATAAAATTCCCCTTGTCTCTCAAGGCCTCCATGCATTTGTACATCTCTGTACACATTGTATTTCCTATTAATTAACAGCGATAAAAGGCAATTAATCCTCCTCTATAAAATGCACTGTAAATCACCCATGCAGTTTTTGTTCTGAGCAGGGGCTGGAGAGGCAGATTGCCCAGAGGGACGTGGTCACCTCTGGAACCACACTGGCTGTGCAGAGCCTCGACCAGAAAAACGTGGCTGGGATCGGAGACCTGAGAGGCAGAGTTGCCAGGTACGCACACTGGGCCTGGATCAAATAAACTCTGCAAACACTCAGGTGACAAATGGGCAGGACATGATAAATATGACACTGACATAATTGCCAGGAAATCTATATAATCACAGGAGAGTATGTGAAAGTTAATTTACCTGTGACTGGCAACTTGGCAGACACTACCTGACTTCTTCTGATGTGAAAAATGGCACCCATTTGATAGACTTGGCAGGTTAAAGTAAACACTGAGAGTATAGTTTTAAGCCACAATTTAGTCTGATGTACGCAGCACAAAGATATCCTACGTATTCCTCTTATTCAACTGACATTAAACTGCATAAATCTTCATTCTCTGTGTCTAGCAGCTCACAACTTTCTGTGCTGTTATTGTCTCTCACACACACACTTACTCACTTACACACTTTGAATAATTATTCCATTCTCACATGTGAACTTCCTAGGTTTCAACACACTCTTCATACCGATTAGTGCGAGCTCATTATCTTGTCTCAGAGCAGATAGCACTTATTAGACTGAATAGCTGAGGACTCCCTTTTATAGCTGCACTCCGCTAAGCAGGACTACCATTAGCATTATGATAGGTGCATCTGTGAAGCCTGGTTACTGAGGCTAGAATCTTAGAGCGAAACGTCTTTTCAGCATCCCAGGCAATCACAGCTCCCAACATCTGAAACCATTCCAATCCCTCATCAGAAAGCAGGATTAAGCAGAGGGCAGAATAAAAGTAGATGCAGGAGGAATGCTAAAAATAGAGCAAGGTGCTGAAATTAATTTTTAGGATAAGCCTACTTTGTCAACTTCAGACACTTGCTTCATGGTAGGCTGACCCTGTCTAGAGGGCTGCCGCCTCTGTGGAGGTTTGGGAGGTCAGTGAGGAGGGAGATGGCCAATTACTCAACAGGGAGGTGATTCATGACCCTCTAAGGGCTGTCGAAAAACCTCCCCAGCTTTAACTAATGACCCTTTATGGGCTAGTCATGAATAAGCAAGCCGCTGGTAAGGTTTTTCATAAACTGTACTTCTGGGTGAATCTCTTTAAAGAGCGGGTGTATTGCTCTACTGGGAAATGGTCCAGATCTCAACTTGAGCACCTCAATAATGTTCAGTAGCATTTAGTTATCAAACTTTTATTGTTCTGTATTATTGTGCTGTCCCTCTCTCTGTCTCTCGCTCTCACATACACACACAAAGAAAGTGAGAAACACATACCCAGCATTAGACAGTAAATTGAAGTGTCTTGACTGCTTGACTGATATGGTTCATTTGCTTTTCCCACAAATGAGACGCTTGGTATTCCAGGCAGCACGGTTGATGACATCATAAATTAGGATGCGTAGGAAGAGTTATTTTGCAGTTATGCAAGTAATAAGGGCGGCACAGGAAGCTTGGACTGATCAATCAAACTGAGCAAAAAGCAGAGCTAATAGGAGAAAGATTTTATGGCAGCAGCAGTAAAATGTCTTTACCACAAAGTCTGCTTGGTGTTCAGATTGCGCCACTGAGGGCCTGCACAGATTTTCTTTTCAGGATGTAAAAATTTGACTGGTATTTGTTTTTTGTCTGTGTTGCCTGTGATAATTAATCCGCAGACATGAATAAATATGTATTAATTGAAAAATGTAGACTTGTGCAACATCCAAAGACAACAGTCAAACTGCTTGGCGTTCAGCGAGGTCTTTTTGCAGCTTCCACAGGCTCGCCTTGAAATATACTGACATGGACACCTGTCTCATTTGGTGTGTTTACCTGCCTGTCTGTCTGCCATGTGAGCTGTTTGTGTTTGAGATGCTTTCTTCTTTGTCTCCTTTGCTCGTCCCACTGTCTTCAAACTTTTCCTTAACTCTGATCCATTTCCATATCCTGGGACCCATCCAATGGTCTCGGTCCACCCCTCTCTGCTTCCCCACGTACGAACCATCCCAGGTGTGATGCCAATATTGCCAAGCTGAGTGCTGATGTGAGCGCTCGGGAGAGTCAGGTGATCATACTGCAGCAGGAGGTGATGGAGCTCAAGTCGTCTGTGGATGTACGCCTGAAAGAGCTGGAACTCAAGGTGAGAGATGAAGTGTCATTACCAACCACCGCTTGGTAATGGCCTCGTTCACAGCACACACGCCCCTGCCCCTCCAGTCGATCCTGGGATTCATTTAAAGACTCCGGTCTTAAGGGACGGGATAAAGCAGTCCTCTTTGTCAATTCCTTAGGCATCAGAAGGGGATTACATTAATTTAAATGCTGCTTCCATGAACGTAACAGTAATCTGTCTTTATTTGAAACACATAGGGGATGAATGTTGCTGTGCACTGCAGGAGTGTATGGCTGTCTGTTTGGCAGGTGATTTGAAGCTTATTGCCTCAGCCAGGAAAAATTGAAAGGTGAAATTACTTTCCATTTCACATGAAGCCATCAAAGCCTCTCCCTAAACAGCTTTTAATCCCCCCCCCTGCGTCTAATCTTTGGTTTTACTTGTTTTTCTCTTCAGAATCAATATTTGATAGAGTATTCAAATATTGGGTTAGAACTATATGTCACCTTTATGTGAATTCCTTTGACCGCTTTACTAAGTCTAAAGCCTCCTTTGTGCATATGTGTATATGGACACACAAACACACACATAACCCAATCCAGTCAGCTTGGCACAGGGTGGTAAATCAC